>NC_056729.1:258048465-258215965 GCF_019279795.1 Protopterus annectens
TCATTAGGACATACGTATAAAGTAGTGTAAGATAACTATAACAATCAAATGGAAGAGGATAGAAAAGACTGGGAAATGAGAATGGAAAGGCAGTTCCCAGAAAAACAATGGGAGGACATTTTTATGGTTCTTAAGTATGCATGAAAATCTAGAAGGTTTAGGATGTTTACATTGATTATTTTATAGCCAGTGTAGGCTTTAGGGAAGTTTCCTGCAGGTAGACATCAGTTGCTGGAGGTGTGAAAAGCATGAGACGAATACCTGGGGACATGTTTTTGGAATGTAATACGTCCGTTGGATTAGGGTTTATGTCCAAGCAGAACTCAAAGAATTTTTCATAAGGGAGATAGCAAATGCTGAAGGTGTGATGATGAGAGAGAGAAAGGCAACTCTGAGCACATTTGTTGGGAAAGTGTTGGCAGGTTTTAAAACTTTCAGACAGAGTACTCTTAGGAATATTGGAGGAGCAAATGGCTGTAACTAAGGAATGAATTTTTTTGAGCTGACACACAATCGAAATTGCTTAGACATAGTAAGGCCTTATTAACAAATTCTGTTGGCTGTTGCCAAAAAAAAAAAAATCTTAGCCAACTGTAATTGAAGTATTGAATATTGTTATTGGTAAAAGTGATGGAGTGGAAGTGGGACCTTTAAAAAAGGGAAGGCAAAAATTGCTTAGAATTAATTGGAATTTGGTGGAATAATATATGAAGAATAATGTTCAGGAGGAGTGAGGTGTAAGGAAAGGTAGGAATTGAGCATTGTGTGTAATGTTGGAGTGAGTGGCAATTGTTATAAAGAAAGGAAACATATATAATGTATAGTGCATGAAATTTTTTTTCTGTTAATACATATGTGTGTGTATATATCTTGCGCGATGATTTAGTAAAGGTGTCAAAAATATGATCATGCTTTGTTGCATTACTCCTAGTGTAATTTCAGCTACCACACTAAACACTTTATCCTCTTGTAGTTGTCTGACAGTGCCGTACCTTGCACATCTTAATATTGGTCTGCAGTTGTTTCATTTATTGATGATGAATTTTATATGGTACCCGGTGAAGCCCACGAAGCACACGCATTTGCTTTCACAGTGGCTTGGGAACAGTGTCTAGTTAAGTGATTTTGTTTACACTAATACATCTGCAGGTAGTAGCAGTAGAGTAAATTTAAACCCAAGGTTATGGTACGAAACTTGTTGAGATAGTCATAACCTGTTTTCTTAAACTGCTACAGCCAGCTAGCTTGAATTAATATTGTAAGGACAGAGTTCCATTCTTAACACTTTAGTTTTGAGTAAAACAAGTTACTTTTGTTAGGGAGATGCCCAGATTTAAGGTGGTCTTGGTGCATTTTAGAAGTGTGGGAAGTAGCGTGATTGGAAGAGGGCATGGAGGAAACTAGATTCTGTCAGAGCTGCAGGTTCTAATCTCGTTCTAATCTCCTTATGTTTGAGGTGATACCATGCTGACGTATTGTAGCACAGCATTTGGAAATGTTAAGAGTACTGTTTTTGTATATAATATTGTTGTTTAAATTGGTTGTAGCGCTGCTTTACTGTGCCACTTAGTCATTACAGTGGTTTAGTTTGACCCATTATTATGAAATTGTGTTTGCATTTGAGATCTTGATTTTTTGGGCATAGTTGGGCATTTCAAGTTTGTGACATCATAAGCATACATTGCCTTTGGTTGTAAGTATCATGGAAGATTTGATTTCATTTCCAATATCTGCTTTATCTTCTTCAGGGGTGTGTAAAAGTCAGAGCCTTTTTGGACAAGTAGTGGGTGTAAGGTTGGATTCATTCCTGGACATGACACCAGTCCTTTCTCACATACAGTCACAAGCAGTCTGCAGTATTACTACTTCACCTAGTAGTTTATAGTTCAAATGAGGGAGGAAAGCAGAGGCCTTAGCAAAAGCCCATGTGGTCTGAAGGAAGCCATCCGAGCTCTCCACAGCGCACCCTGACAAGAGCAGTATACATATTTCCTTAGTGTAATTTAAGGTAGTCATCTTTAAGCAGAACTACGTTGCATCAAAAAGGTCTTTCAAAGCAGTCAGAAGAGCCAGTATAGTAAAGGTTTATGTGTGAGGTAAAGTGGGGATCATCATTATTGCCTTAAATGAACTTTAACCTAAGAAAGCGCCACTGTGTGACAAATAGAAGATCACGGTTGGTAGGCTCATAGTAACAGAGGAGGTGTTTTAAAAAAATCAGTGTTAGAAAGAAGAGAGAGACCTTAAAACATTTGCTTTGAGAAAAAGGTTACAGCAGAAGGTGCTGAAAGTACACCTTAGAAACCATTTTAATATATTTATTGGAAATCTGCATTGAGTTCCCATAATTTGTGTGGTGTGTTAAGTGACTGTATTGCTCTTTAGAATATGGCTATGTGGACTGCAGTCTTTGTAGTAACCACTTCCACACCCCCATCACTGATCAGCTGCGTGGGGTTCCTCTAATGTCTTGTTTTACTTTCACTTCTTTGTTCCTTATATAGGTAATTATTAGTGGTGTTTGTTTAGAGTCTAGACAGTTTTTGATTTCCATGTTGCCGTTATTTCAGTGGTGCTGCATGGCTTCTAGTTGTTCAACAAGAATAATTGTGCAGAAAATGAGTTTATGTATACTGAGTCTGAGATAGTGGTACCACTAAATATTCCCCTTACTCTAATATACATTCTTTTGAGTTAGTATTTATGACTAGGGGATGCAAGGGGACACCCCTGACCCCAAAAATGATTTAAACAGGAGTGCAACAAGTTCCACCGTTTATAGTACTCCGTATAATTTGCTGTTTATTTTTTGAAATTTCAGGGCTCTTAGTATGTATGTGTAATGTATTCTGTGAATCAACAGTTGTGACACCATTTCTTGTTGTCTTCCTTATTCAGATGGTGGTTATACAGTGAGAAATTCAGTCTTATGTTTTTGAATGTCCTTGTAGAAGTAAGTTTTGAAAATTGTATAGCAGGTCCGTAAACTCTGGCAGAGCCTCAGGGTGTTTAGTGGCCGACTGTTGAAAATGCATATCCAACAGGGTTTAACACTGCATGTTCAACAGCAAGCGTCTTGCTTTTTTGTTTCTTGGTCTTTTCTTTACAACTCTTAAAAACTACAGCTGGGTTTTTTGAACTCTTGTATTAAGTAATAGTGATGATTTAAGTAAGCTGTCCTGCTCCTTTTTGCTGGGAGTTTGGTATCTGACAATTTTTCAGTGTGTGTTATGTGAAGCTGACATTTGCATTTAGAGAAATGAAGTTGTGTGAAATCTAAACTTTTGGAAGTTGTATGAAATTTAAACATTTTGGTTAGTTGAACTTAAAAGCTGAACAAAATCACATTTGACTGTAATAAGCTAAAACATATTCTTTCAGTCAGTCAGCAGTTCATTTGCAAACAATCTAATGGACATATATTGTAAATTAAAGCTAAAAACCAACACAAATTTAAACATTTAGAAGCAATAGCAGATGTAGACTGAATTTCTAATGGATGTGTTACATTATGAGTTCCTCAAGCATGTGTGTTTTAAGATTTGCCTTTTTTCAGACAATCAGGTAGAGTTTATTATTTAGCTCAAATACTGGAACACAACACGAACAGCAAACAATGTTTGAAAGTTTTTTAATTCTGGTACCTCGGCCTTCGCCTTCTCCTGGAATATTCCAGGAGAAGGCGAAGGCCGAGGTACCAGAATTAAAAAACTTTCAAACATTGTTTGCTGTTAGAGTTTATTATTTATTCAGAAGGAGTGGTGACTCTTGGTGTAGCAGTCAGAGCTATATGCCGTGTCTGCATGTGAACCTAATGCAAACATCGTGGAGAAACAGGATTGTATGGAATCTGAATATGGCATATGTCTTACAGGAGGACTGCTGAGATATTTTAGAGGCCAAGTTTGATGGCAGGTATTGAAGAGTATGTGATGACAGCTATTTTGTGTCAGGGACACATATGCTATTGATAGCATACTGCTGTGTTGTCATACTGCTGCACTGCTGTGTTGTTTCATTTAGAAGTGAGATCTTTTTGCGCTGCTTGAGAGAGAAGAAGAGTGTGTGTGTGTGTGTGTGTGTGTGTGTGTGTGTGTGTGTGTGTGTCAGAATAGTTTTAACAGCTTTACTGAAGTGTCTGTAAACCTGCAAAAGATCAGTTAAGGCCCTTAGTAACCCCAGAAAGGAGCAATATACACAGTCATGTCACCATTCTGAAGTACGTTTTTTGTTTTTCTGGTGCAAACTGAATATTTAATTAAAATTTACATTTAAAAATGCAAAAGGTCTCAACAGGTAATGAAGTTAGTTTTCTATATGTTCTTTGTTATAACAAAAAGGCCCATTCACTTTGTGTGACTGGCATCCAAGAAAACAGGAACAGTAACCAATTCGGCATTTATTCAGTACGAGTGCTTGCTGTCCTAAAATGACAGTTTCACATTGCAGCTGGAAATGGTATATGTGCAAATGCAGATAATAAGTTTTTGTCATCATTAAATAGAAAAGTATACTGGACACAAGGAAAATAGAGTAGATTAAAGGCAAACAAATGCATGTACAAAATGCTTTTTGCCTCGTCCCCATGCCTGCCAGTGATCTGGATGGTCGCTGTGACTCTGCCCATTTGTTTTCTCACTGTCCACGAGACAGTCGAGGCAGAGCCATCATCCAAGCAGTCATTATGGGATTTAAATTTTTTTTCTCATTCTCCCTTGCTACTCCCTCTGCACCCAGTATGCCTACCAGTGAAGCATTTTACTTGAAGAGTAGAGTTGGGGCTGTCACCCACTTCCATTAGTGGTGTAACTCCTTGGGTAACCCTGCTCCTAGCTGAAAAGGTGGCTCTTTGTATTCCATCAGGGGTATATTAGTGGGAGTTGTGTGGTATGACATAGCCCCTGAACCACTTCCCACTAAAGATGACCATTTTTCACTTATTCCTTCCTATCTCAGTTCAGCTGTCTCCACCATCACTCTGACTACTAATCAAACTTGAGTACGCCGGGTTGTAATGAGGGCTGTAGACTTCTGCAACAAGTGTCTGTGTGCACCTGTTGTATGATGCATGAAACTTTTGTCCGTCTGTTGTACGATGCATGAAGTAAGTGTTAATGCATTTCACAAGGGGAGCAAAAGCTTAGCTTTCGGTGCAGTATAGAAACCCGAACAAAACATCTACATCAGGATATATTAAGCATCAGAAGTGTAAGAAATAGCAGTACATCAGGATGTCTCGTACCAAATGACAATATGAATTTAGTGCAGAGTACATGTAGTGTGTATAGTATTACACCATTGAGGGAGTAAATCACTTAACACAATGCAGGCAGAGTAAGAGAAGAGGTCCAGTGGGATTGACTCATGTAACCACCACTGTAATATTCAAAAGCTCTTCATATTACACAGCCTTCATATGTTCTGTGATATACAGAGTGATCTTCTGATAGGGAATAAAGCAAAGCAGTCGATACTTTTTGTATTCCGATGATAAGCACTCCATTGAAGTGATATCTGAAATGTGGAATTTGCTGCTCACCTGAAATTTCTTGCTTTGTTTACAGAATAAGCCAGAGACAAAGTGATTTAGGTTCATTACAACAATGTCTTTATTTATCCCAGAAATAAATCTGAACTGTAGTATGGGTCATTTAACTGTCTTTTTCCCCTTGTCATCCTTGCTGTAAAAAGAATGCTGATCTTATTAACGAACTATTCTTGTATTTCTTTGAGTTTGATTGGTTAGTAAGTTCTTGTTGTAGCAGCTGTTTCCTTTCTTTGCTTTTGAGTTAACTTGTCTTCTGAACTACTCAGTGGATTGGTTTACTAAGTCTCCTGCTTGCTGCTTGTCAGTACCGTCAGTTACCTCTAACAAGGTAACTGTTTATGCCAGAGAATGTAATTTGTCCCTTAAAAAATGTGAAATCCTTTTGGGCTGCCTGTGGCTGATTTTTATACTGGGTTTTCATAGTTCATAGTTCATAGTTCAGTACTAAGCTAACTGCCCTTGCGAGCCATTTTAAGCCTAGCCAATTATCCCCTGTCAGACTCAAACCCTGCACCTTGTGTTTGTAAGGCAAACACCTTAGCCATTAAGCCACCCTCCCAATTTTTAGTATCTGAGAGGTCCATCGGAGAAACTGACTGCAGGAGGTTGTGAAAGTGCGTCTTTCCATGATATGTGGAATATGGTGAATATAGGAAACAATGAAATAAATCTTTTTCTCCCCTAGCATTGCTTTCATTCCTATCACTCATTTTAGTTTGCATTTTGAATATGCAATGTGCGGTGTTTTGTCCCAGAGTTTTATTTTGTTAATCATAAATTTTAGTTTGCTTTTATAGATCATATTACAGAGTAGATAGTAAGAGTCACTCCCCTACAGGTCCACTTTTTTTCTCCAAATCGATACATATCTGTTGTAATATTGTGATTTATTGTAAATCCTAATTCATTTCTTATAAAAATAGATAGTCATTCTAATTTTTAAGTAGTTTTGTTCTGAGCACACTGAATACCTACGTTTTTTGTTACACAAGGACCATTGTAACATAGTGTGCCAGCACGTTTTCAGGATGTCTGTCTTGGGGTGTTTTGAATTTACAGGGCATGACTTCAGTTAATTCTTGTTACTTAATTCTTGGGTATTTCTGCATACTTTGAACATCTTCTGACTTATACTGTTTAATATCATTTATCTTTTTAAGTGTTTATAATACAGTTACGCTACTCCTTTTAAAAAGTTAACATGGTCTTTTATAGTCTGAATAGTTAACTGACTAATACATTAAATTAGGAGTTGATAGGTGAAGTAAATGTCTGCTTAACTTTTTAAGAACCATCAGAAGTTTCGTAACCACTGTGGTGTTACATACTTAAATTACTTTAGGGGAATGACTTACTTGTGTGATATACTAAGAATACTATAGTACACTTTGTAACATTAGCTGTTTGTCCCACTTCATATACAACAAAGTTAAGGGATCTTGGTCTATTACACAACCTAGCTACAGCATTTTTTCCAACAACAAATGTACCTCATATTTAGGTTTGCTGCTGTGTCTGTAAGTTTCCATCATCATTATCTTTATGTAGCTATTAGTGGTTGAAATAAGAGATTGGAAAATCAAGATGTGTTCTTTTTGGAAGATTTAGTGGAGGAAGGATTTTAAAGCAGTGCACATAACGGTCTCTGTAAATTTAACATCTGAATTGAAGGAGAAAGCATTGTGTAAAACATTTAAACTTACATTACGGTCAGAGGATGAATTAAAGGAAATTTGGCAGTGTGGACTAAGTGTTCATCTGGTGCATCCAGTTGTAGTGAAAGTAGCTAGTAAAGTCATCTTAAATGAAAAACCTTTAATGATGCAGAGGTTAGGCTACTCCCAAATGTCACCTATAGGCAGTCAGCCCCCCTGCACCCCTTTGCTTTGTATAACTTACTCTGAGATTGTCTAACCTTGGAGGTAGGTTATAAAATTTCAGAGTTTCTCTAATGTAGGTATTGGTGAAAAATGACATAGATGAAGCTGTACCCGGTAGGATCAAGTACAGGATAAATCCCAGAAACATACCCACATGGTGGAGCCATAATAACAACTAATCTAATAAAAGGAGAAGAATGTTGACCAAACGTAAGGAGATGTATTCCCTGTATGTTAGAACCCTTGTCACTGAAATAAATAAACAAACCACTCAAGAGCTTAATAAAATTCACCAAAGCCAAGTTTGAAGCCTAAATAGTTACCCAAGCCGAAGACCATCACAAGGCGTTTTTTAGTTATGTTCGTAATCTCAAAATCAAAACACAGCAATGCACTGAGCTTATTCTGAATGATGATACTTACATGGAGGCTTAAGATGCAGCAAAACTGACAGCTGATAAATTTATCTCTAACTTTTCCGCTCTCTCTGTTCCTCAAGATATAGGTGAAACTGTCTTTCCTCCAGCTATCACACAAGACCAAGTCCTAAAAGTGCTATCAAAATCTGCATCAGTCGTTCCTGACAGTATCCCTGGATGCATCTTTATAGCATGAAGCACAGTTTAGCCACACCCATAACCTGCATACAGGTGTTGTACCAAGTGAATGGAGAACAGCTGCAGTAATTCCCCTTCATAAGGGAGGACCTTTCACAGCATTAGGCAGTTCAACCAGCCTTGTATGCAAAGGCATGGAAAGATTTGTGAATTTAATCACCCAGGGTATGAGGAACCTCCAAACGCTGAACTTGTCTTTTTGGATCCGTCAAGGGCAGGTCATGCTTACCCAACCTGAATGTCACCAAAGCAATGGATGAAGGCAAAATGGTCCACACTGCATAGTGCATACCTTAAACTGGCCAAAGCTTTTGACACAACTCTCCACTCAGGCATAGCCGGAAAGCTAAGTAAACTGGAAAGCCCCTACGTCACCCACTGGATTGCCAGCTGGCTCACATACAAGACACAGATGATCAAAATAGGGGTAGTTACCTCCACAAAGAGTTACCAGTGGAGTTCTCCAGGGTTCTGTGCTGGGACCCCTCTTTAGGCATCTCCTTTTCTGAGGTAAAAGCCAATAGCAAAGGGTTGTGGCTAACTGCAAGCAAAGAGCAGTCAATGAATCCCAAAGTGACTTGGCCATGCTGCAGGAAGGTTTTTCTGAAATAAATGAGGTCAAAATCACGGACTGAAAGTAAATGTAAAAAATGCACTGTTGTATCCTTTAGGAAGCCATCTACCACATTGACAGTATGCCCCTAAGTGTGTTGACCCAGTTGTTCAGGATTTGTGACCTTATGAGGATAGTGATCTAACTTTAAATAACATATGTCTATTGTTGTAAGAAAACCCTTCTACATTGTACAGCTTATAAACAAAGGGATTGTGTCTAGATCTAGGGATTTCATTATCCCCCTTTGCTCAGCCCTCATTAGGTCAGTTGTTGAATATAATGCCCCTTTGCTGTGCATCTGTCCAGACATATGCAACAACTAGAATGCCCACAAGATACCGTACTGAAAGGATGCAAGGCCTAAACAACATTTCCTGCATGGACCGACTCAAAGCCCTGTCACTATGCTCTATATCCTACAGACTGCTAAGATATGACCTTTGTCTGACATACAAGGCACCCTCTGACCCATTACTGATGGATTTACTACACATCCAAAAGGCAGATGGCATCAGAAAAACTCTGTCTAGGGATCTAAATGCCTTCTAGAGGGACAGATAGTTCACAGCAGATGCCACTGCTGTGGAACAGACATCCCATCCACCTAAAACAAAGTTCATCACTGGCCATTTTTAAGTACAGTTTAGATCTATTGATGGACAACAGAAAATTTACCCCAGGACTGCCCCTGTACTAATAATGGACAGAAGAAGTTTCTAAATGCTTTTATCCCATGCATGGGTTCCTTTAAATTATCTATGGTATGATCCCAGTTATTCTCATTAGGGTAATGTATAATTAACAACCATGGAATGTGCAAGGCAAATTTATAACCAAATGGGGTAGGTTATTTCGAGCACAAAAAGAGAAGTTGGCTAGGCTTAAAATGCTAATGTATTCACCTATGAACTCATACAATACCTCTCAAAGGAACAGTCCATCATGGGGAGGACTGACACATTTATTCAGTAGTTGCAACATTTTAGATCAAAAATGTTATTTGCAGTGGTAGTGAAGAATAAGCATGTTTCGGTTAAGGCTTGCTCGCTGTGTCGGAGAGAACACAAAGCTAGAGTTGTATGATGTTCCAAAAGCAAGAGAATACCAATTAAATATGGCAGTAGGGTAAGGGAGGGTAAAGCTGTTACCCTGGGTAGATATGGTGAAATAGGAGATGTAAGGAAAAACTGCCGAGATGTTTAAAGGGAAGGAAGGTGGGAAAAAACTGCAGAGATGTTTAAAGGAAAGGAAGTTGGGAAGAAAATGATAGGAAGTAATTGGAAATTATTGATGGAGCTAGTACGTCTGATATTAGACTAGAAAAGGATGTTAGGAAATGCCAAATATAACAGAGGAAATAAAAAGTCGTAGGAGTAAATCTACACAGGAAGCTGTCCTAACTAATGAAAGGAGGGCAACTTGCTGGTCATTTGTATTCACTAGATGTCCTTCAAGGATGCATCTGCAGTCCTAACATATGGGTTGTCCTGCCTCAGGCAGCCCTTCGGTCGGCCGGATTCCAAAGTCTGGGTCTGGCCTCGGCTGATGTCGCACTTCACCCGACGTCATAGCTGCTGGGAGTATAGCTAGGCATCAGTACGACGCCATTTTCCTCAGTCTTTCTTGTCACGAAGTGCCCAAGCAGAAGCTGTTCGCAAGTGCCGGTCGGTCAGATCCAGAGATTTCTACTCAAGACTCTAAAAGCTAAGTACTCTGCTAGGGACTCTTTTCTTGCCTCAGCCGATGTCAGACAAAGTAAATAATTGTTTAACTTAGGAAACAAATACCTCATAAGGATTTCCACTTACTGCCTTCCTTGCTTAGGGCCCAGACCACGACGTATCAGCTTGTCTAGCCTGTGCTTCCTTCAACCGACGGACGCCAGATGTCGGTCGGAGTTTGCAGAGGAGTTTTTTGGTCCCGCTTTTGATATAAAATGCCGCCGGAGACTCGATTACACAATTAGCTAAAAGCGCAAGGAAAAGGACCGACATCATGGTCCATGGTTTCGGCTGAAACCACGGGTTAGGCTAACCGCGAATGTCTCGGTTTCGCTGAAACCGAGTCTCGGTTCTTCCTTCGGCCGAAAGCATGCCTCGATAACCGAGGCCTCACAGAGTATGGCTGAATCTGCTACTGAACATTACCTACAGAAGCAGGCTCCCCAGGATTTTGTTAGACACTATTCCTTTAGACATTTCTACCCTGCACCACGCGGGGCTGCTAGGACTTACTACTGCCTGTCTATGTCTATCAAGGCCTTTTCCAGGGCTAAAGCAGATAAATCCTCTAAGGCCTTGCCTACAAAAAGCTCCCTCACAAAGGCCCTACCTCTAGTTCCCAGATACTCAGCCTGGCTGAGGATCTTATTTCTTTGATCAGGGATCCCAACCTCACCCAGACAGGAGCCTCCTCAACCTCCCTCAGATAAGAGGCCTAGGACTGAACCCCTGAACCTGTCTCTCACAGACTACTCCTCGGATGACTCCAGATATTTCAGACCATCAGAAGGCCCATATTCTCCTTATGAGGATCTCTGATGCAGAAGAACTCCATTCTTACCTGCTTCTCCTCCTGAAGAATTTTCTTTTGGGAAACCCTACACTCCCATGAGGGAACACTTTCAATGGCAGGGCCAGGATTTGTCTCAGATTCAAGGAAAAGTGCTAAGGACCTTTTTACACTTACCACAGCATAGGCCTTTAGCCATTCCTCCAGTACTATCAGTTGTTGATGCATGGCATATAATGATGCCAGTACTGCCCTGATTCCTCTTCCTCCGCCCTGCCAAGCCTGACAGATCATTACAGTGGTCCCCGGACACACACTACCACTTCCTGTATAAGGCTCATGTTGCAGACCCAGAAACCATTTCACACAGGGGCTCCTAAAAGTGTGTGGCAGCCTGTCCTCTGCTAAAACCCTTCCCCCACCTCTGAAAGGGAATCTAGAGCATTAGAGAGATGGGGTAAAAAGGTTTATACATCTGCTACTCTTTTTCGCCAGGGCCTTAAACTGCCAATTTTACATGATTCAGTACCAGAATTTTGTTAGACCAGCTAAATAAAAACTGTCCTCTCCTGAACCTATAGGACCGCGAAAAGTCCCTCTAGGATTTGGTACATAACCCAGCAGGTCAGGCAATCATTTCTGTAAAATGTGGCTAGTGATGCACTGGAGGTTTCCTTTAGATCAGCTTGGTGACTGGAGCAGTGATTCAAGGTACGCCTGGTTAAAAGAGCAGTCCTTACCAGACCACATGTTAAGTCAAAACTCCTTGATGCTCCTATGGAGAAATAACAAAGTTTGTTTTAATATTCCCCTGCAACAGGAGGTACCTAAAAGAAAAGTGGAAGAAAAGTGCAAATCTATCCAAACAGTCAAGGATTTCACAGGTCCAACCTCCCGAGGTTTAGCAGAAATTGGCCTTCTCAAGGAATTGGTCCTTTCCAGACACCTCCAGAGCACAGAGAGGCAGAAATAGACGCCCAAGAGGCAGAGGTCAAATCTAGGGGTGCCTACAGGGGAATATCAGTGTGGCAACCTGCCAACCAGAGAAGTGCTGCCACAGCTGCAAATCTGCTACAACCACTTCCACACAGGACAGACACAATGACTTGGCTCTGGTTCCGCCCCACCAGGGAACAACTGGAAGCACCCTTGCTGAAAGCTAGCCTTATTTTTCCGACAACTGGCATTGCATTACAGGAGACAAATGGACTTCTTACAAACAATAGACAGTGGCTACAGGTTCACTTCCACTCTCTACCAAAAAAGAGAGGAAATGCCAAACCTCCCCACTCAAGCCAAAAAACAGAGGCTCTGAAAAAAACAAATCAACAACTTACTAAGGATGAGAGCTATAGAAAAGTGTACCACCTATGGAACAAGGCCAAGGGATTTTACTCCAGACTATTCCTTGTACCAAGAAAAGAAAATCAATGGAGACCTATTCTCGACTTGTCCGCACTGAACACATACCCATTGTTCCGTAAAATTCAGTCATGCTGACCTCCAGCAACTTCTTCCCATGCTGGGCAAGGAGTCTGGCTGGTAGACTCTAGATCTCAAGGAGGCATACCTGCACGTCCCTATACGCACCAGATTGCAGAAGACACCCCAGATTTCTCTTGCAGGATCAGAGACATTATCAATTCTCAGCACACCCTTTGGCTTATCTTACTGCACCCAGAGTATTCACGTAAATGCCTGGGTATCAGTAATTGCTCATTGCAGGCTCGTAGGAATTCAAATTTACCCATACCTGGACGACTGCCCAATACAAGCGTGACAATGTACAAGACAAAATTAACAAAAGATTTGGCAAATGTCATACAACTGTTGCAAGCCTTGGGATACACAGTCAACATTCAAAAGTCAAGGCTTAGTACCATCCCAAAGGATAAATATTTTTGGTGCAGAAACTGGATACAACAACTCAGATGGCTTTTCTCACAGAAGAAAAAACAAAACAACTACCAGTCTGGCTTTATGACATTAACAACACAAACCTTCAGCTTACTGCAAGGAAAGTCCTGCAAGCCCTGGGTTACATGGCATCCTGCATAATATTGATCCCAGCATGCCAGGGCTGCATATGAGAAAGTTGCAATGGTACCTAAGGAATGTAAGCGGTCTCAACATTGCAAGCACAGTCTAGAAGCCCAGATTCCACACCCATGCCTGAAAAAAGAATTCCTGTGGTGGGGCTCAGGCCTGTCAGGATGAACAGAGATTGCCTTTCCACAAACCACATCCAAGCCAGACCATCACCGCACGGACGCCTTGTAGACCTAGGCTGGGGCACACATGGAGGACAAGTGTATACAAGGCCTATGGACCCAAGACCAGCTAAATCTACACATAAATCTAAAGGAGATGCTGGCAGTGGAAACATGCAATCCAGGCATAAAATAAAACCCAATAAAAGCTTAAAAAAACCAACAATTGAACCAAAAGAAAACCCCCAACCCCAAGGGTATACTTTGAACATCTTCTGACTTATACTGTTTAATATCATTTATCTTTTAAGTGTTTATAATACAGTTACGCTTCTCCTTTTAAAAAGTTAACATGGTCTTTTATAGTCTGAATAGTTAACTGACTAATACATTAAATTAGGAGTTGATAGGTGAAGTAAATGTCTGCTTAACTTTTTAAGAACCATCAGAAGTTTAAGTAACCACTGTGGTGTTACATACTTAAATTACTTTAGGGGAATGACTTACTTGTGTGATATACTAAGAATACTATAGTACACTTTGTAACATTAGCTGTTTGTCCCACTTCATATACAACAAAGTTAAGGGATCTTGGTCTATTACACAACCTAGCTACAGCATTTTTTCCAACAACAAATGTACCTCATATTTAGGTTTGCTGCTGTGTCTGTAAGTTTCCATCATCATTATCTTTATGTAGCTATTAGTGGTTGAAATAAGAGATTGGAAAATCAAGATGTGTTCTTTTTGGAAGATTTAGTGGAGGAAGGATTTTAAAGCAGTGCACATAACGGTCTCTGTAAATTTAACATCTGAATTGAAGGAGAAAGCATTGTGTAAAACATTTAAACTTACATTAAGGTCAGAGGATGAATTAAAGGAAATTTGGCAGTATGGACTAAGTGTTCATCTGGCGCATCCAGTTGTAGTGAAAGTAGCTAGTAAAGTCATCTTAAATGAAAAACCTTTAATGATGCAGAGGTTAGGCTACTCCCAAATGTCACCTATAGGCAGTCAGCCCCCCTGCACCCCTTTGCTTTGTATAACTTACTCTGAGATTGTCTGACCTTGGAGGTAGGTTATAAAATTTCAGAGTTTCTCTAATGTAGGTATTGGTGAAAAATGACATAGATGAAGCTGTACCCGGTAGGATCAAGTACAGGATAAATCCCAGAAACATACCCACATGGTGGAGCCATAATAACAACTTTTCTAATAAAAGGAGAAGAATTTTGACCAAACGTAAGGAGATGTATTCCCTGTATGTTAGAACCCTTGTCACTGAAATAAATAAACAAACCACTCAAGAGCTTAATAAAATTCACCAAAGCCAAGTTTGAAGCCTAAATAGTTACCCAAGCCGAAGACCATCACAAGGCGTGTTTTAGTTATGTTCATAATCTCAAAATCAAAACACAGCAATGCACTGAGCTTATTCTGAATGATGATACTTACATGGAGGCTTAAGATGCAGCAAAACTGACAGCTGATAAATTTATCTCTAACTTTTCCGTTCTCTCTGTTCCTCAAGATATAGGTGAAACTGTCTTTCCTCCAGCTATCACACAAGACCAAGTCCTAAAAGTGCTATCAAAATCTGCATCAGTCGTTCCTGACAGTATCCCTGGATGCATCTTTATAGCATGAAGCACAGTTTAGCCACACCCATAACCTGCATACAGGTGTTGTACCAAGTGAATGGAGAACAGCTGCAGTAATTCCCCTTCATAAGGGAGGACCTTCCACAGCATCAGGCAGTTCAACCAGCCTTGTATGCAAAGGCATGGAAAGATTTGTGAATTTAATCACCCAGGGTATGAGGAACCTCCAAACGCTGAACTTGTCTTTTTGGATCCGTCAAGGGCAGGTCATGCTTACCCAACCTGAATGTCCCCAAAGCAATGGATGAAGGCAAAATGGTCCACACTGCATAGTGCATACCTTAAACTGGCCAAAGCTTTTGACACAACTCTCCACTCAGGCATAGCCGGAAAGCTAAGTAAACTGGAAAGCCCCTACGTCACCCACTGGATTGCCAGCTGGCTCACATACAAGACACAGATTATCAAAATAGGGGTAGTTACCTCCACAAAGAGTCACCAGTGGAGTTCTCCAGGGTTCTGTGCTGGGACCCCTCTTTTAGGCATCTCCTTTTCTGAGGTAAAAGCCAATAGCAAAGGGTTGTGGCTAACTGCAAGCCAAGAGCAGTCAATGAATCCCAAAGTGACTTGGCCATGCTGCAGGAAGGTTTTTCCTGAAATAAGAGGTCAAAATCACGGACTGAAAGTAAATGTAAAAAATGCACTGTTGTATCCTTTAGGAAGCCATCTACCACATTGACAGTATGCCCCTAAGTGTGTTGACCTAGTTCAGGATTTGTGACCTTATGAGGATAGTGATCTAACTTTAAATAACATATGTCTATTGTTGTAAGAAAACCCTTCTACATTGTACAGCTTATAAACAAAGGGATTGTGTCTAGATCTAGGGATTTCATTATCCCCCTTTGCTCAGCCCTCATTAGGTCAGTTGTTGAATATAATGCCCCTTTGCTGTGCATCTGTCCAGACATATGCAACAACTAGAATGCCCACAAGATACCTTACTGAAAGGATGCAAGGCCTAAACAACATTTCCTGCATGGACCGACTCAAAGCCCTGTCACTATGCTCTATATCCTACAGACTGCTAAGATATGACCTTTGTCTGACATACAAGGCACCCTCTGACCCATTACTGATGGATTTACTACACATCCAAAAGGCAGATGGCATCAGAAAAACTCTGTCTAGGGATCTAAATGCCTTCTAGAGGGACAGATAGTTCTCAGCAGATGCCACTGCTGTGGAACAGACATCCCATCCACCTAAAACAAAGTTCATCACTGGCCATTTTTAAGTACAGTTTAGATCTATTGATGGACAACAGAAAATTTACCCCAGGACTGCCCCTGTACTAATAATGGACAGAAGAAGTTTCTAAATGCTTTTATTCCATGCATGGGTTCCTTTAAATTATCTATGGTATGATCCCAGTTATTCTCATTAGGGTAATGTATAATTAACAACCATGGAATGTGAAAGGCAAATTTATAACCAAATGGGGTAGGTTATTTCGAGCACAAAAAGAGAAGTTGGCTAGGCTTAAAATGCTACTGTATTCACCTATGAACTCATACAATACCTCTCAAAGGAACAGTCCATCATGGGGAGGACTGACACATTTATTCAGTAGTTGCAACATTTTAGATCAAAAATGTTATTTGCAGTGGTAGTGAAGAATAAGCATGTTTCGGTTAAGGCTTGCTCGCTGTGTCGGAGAGAACACAAAGCTAGAGTTGTATGATGTTCCAAAAGCAAGAGAATACCAATTAACAAATATGGCAGTAGGGTAAGGGAGGGTAAAGCTGTTACCCTGGGTAGATATGGTGAAATAGGAGATGTAAGGAAAAACTGCCGAGATGTTTAAAGGAAAGGAAGGTGGGAAAAAACTGCAGAGATGTTTAAAGGAAAGGAAGTTTGGAAGAAAATGATAGGAAGTAATTGGAAATTATTGATGGAGCTAGTACGTCTGATATTAGACTAGGAAAGGATGTTAGGAAATGCCAAATATAACTGAGGAAATAAAAAGTCGTAGGAGTAAATCTACACAGGAAGCTGTCCTAACTAATGAAAGGAGGGCAACTTGCTGGTCATTTGTATTCACTGGTTCTACAGGCTGACGATTGCTGATGATTTAGGAACAGTGAAGGGAAGCAAAATGAGAAGAAAGGAGATTTGCTGATTAAAAAGTGTGGACAAGAAGGTTGATGACTTGAATAAATGCTTGATTGCATTTATTTCCTGCCCATGGTCCCGACGCCAACACATTGCTACAGCAGTTACAGGACAAATGCACACTAAACAAATTCTCCTTTCTCCTGAGTGTGTTTTCTTAACTATATGATTGTGATGTGGCACCAAAGAAAATGTGCATTAATCAGGTTTAAGAAAAATTTGCATCCCTTGTACTTGACAGCAGCTGAGCAGCACAGAGGCTTTGTTCTCCAGTCTGTCCCATTGTCTGCAACAATGAAGAGGGCCATGCCTTTTTGACACTTGAGTGCTGTACGCGAGTAACCATGATGCAATAAAAACATAACAAATACCATATAACTTAAGAATGCAATAAAAACATAACAAATACCATATAACTTAAGAATGCTGCTTGTTGCTATTAACCATTTCAGTAGAAAAATGCTTTGTATATAGATTCTGGCCCAGCTTGAGATTCATAGGTAATACTACATGGTTCTAAGGGTCATATCGCTCAAATGTCCATGATTTGGGGTCCTATTTTTGCCCTGTTCCTCATAAATGTTTTGATTTTTCTGGAAAATTACAGAGAATTGCAGTCAGTAATAGCAGAGGAGTTCCATGTTTCTTATTTTTAAGAAAATGCATATTAAAGTTGAAAGGTATGCTTAGACCTAACAATCCAGAAAATGCAAAGAAAAATTCAAACTGCTCTGCACAAAAAAGCGTGCTGGGGATCACTCTGATATACATTAACATAGTACCAAGTCTACCTGTGGGGCACAGAACCTATGCAAATGAGCAGCTGCTCATGAATAACACTGATAATGCAGTTCAGTTGTAGCAGTCAGCAAACGTGGTACCTGTAAGGCAAGTTCCCATCTGTCTTCTGATGAGTGTTATGTGCCTAGACAGGACACAGGGAGGTGCACCTCTTCTTTCAGTGTCTGTTGCCCCAACTGCAAAGCAGTTCTCTAATATAAATAATCCCACACAAAACTGCCTACATATAACACTTTAAGCTTGTGGACAGACCTAATGCAGTTATATACATAAACATGACAACAGACCCTGTGGAAAAAGAAAACTATTTATTAACCAAGTAAACCCACTGGACACCCAGTCCCTTTATAGTGGCAGTCTGGGAACAGTGTCTGGTTGTGACTTGCTTAGAGTTACATGGCAGACAAAAGGAGGCTGCAGAAATATGGCATTCAGGACTGCTGTAGGTCTAGCAGTACATAACTTTAAGTTTCTGCTTCAAACTGCCAGACATGCGTGGAAACATGCAAAAAAAAAAACTAGAAAGTGAACTGTAGTAACCATCTGCTGCTGTTGCTGGCACACAGCTGCTCCGCAGTTAGGGCCGTAGTAGCACAGTCAAGTTAGGTACAGAGACCTAAGCTGTAGTGAGATGTTGGTGCTGTCTAGTACTCCCAAGTGGATAACAAGCTGCATGCAGAGAGAGTGTTGTTAATTACAAAGTCTGTTCCTTTTTGTGTAACACATTTTTATTTAGTTTAATAATTACTAATATGCCTGGCTGCATGATAAAGAGGGTGAATTCCCAACTGTGACCCAGGTGATCAGGGCTCCACTAGCTGCCGCAGCACTGGAGGAGCCAGACAGGGAGGGGCAAGATGAAAGGGGTGTGGAGGCCTCTCTTGGTGGGGGGGCTACACCACACTTTGGGCAGTCTGGGCTCTGCTAACCCCATGATGGAGCCCACCACTTGTGCTTGGGATGTTGTGACAGGGCTGCTTTTAGGGAATTTCCATTGTGGAAGTGAGGGATGGCGTCTGCCATCAACCCATTGCATATCTCCCCTGTATGCTTCAGCAGGTGTATGTAATAGGGCCAAGGAGACTTGACTAGAAAAACCTTGAACCACTGCTGATGACTAACTAAATGATGGCCTTTCATGGTTTGCCCTTGCCCTGGTGATGGGGAAGCAAACGGGCTGATTGGCCATGGAAGGGGCTGACCAACAGGTGGCAGGGATAGAAAACAAAACTACTGAAAACTGACAATGAATATGAAGTATATTAAAACATATGCAGTGTTTTTAAGAAACACTGATAATAGCCACCTTAGTTCAATACAAAAAATAGCAAAATGTTTCCTTAACATTGACCAGCGAGCATGCAACTGGACATGAAGTAAAACGAGGAACAAAGTTCATAAAAGTTTTTTGTGTAAACATAGAAAAAGTAAAGGGTATTTAAGAAAAATGGAAAGTCAGCACACGAACCACATAAAGGTCAACATGGCCAATAGGATTATCTCAAAATTTGTTGTAAGAGTTTCCATGCAAATTACCAGTTAAAATGCTTTTTGTCTGACAGCTCGTGTTCCATTAAGTGTTTGCCTCTATGAGAAATGAATGTTGTATAGTCTTCTTGGTTAGTCTGGCCTTTGTTAATGCTATGTGGATTACCCTTCACCAGCCATTTGATGTAAGGAATATAAACAAAGATAAATTGAATCCTCTAGTATTATTAATAATGCTCTTTCTTATGAGAAGCCTTGTTCATTCTCTAACACAGCAATTTTAAGGATTAAGTGAGTAAGGTTATTTTCTTTGTTCTAACTGAAATAATTTGTAATAGCTTTTTAGTAAGAATATTTTATGAAAAAATGAATAGTTCTTTATATATGTTTTGTGAAACAGTAGTAATATATGTTTTGTGGAACTGTACCGCATTTAAGTTATTTTATCATTCAGTGGTGCAGCGGTAGTGTTGTTGCCTCATAGCAAGAGGTTCTCTCGTTCGATTCTCAGCTGGAGGGCCTTCTGTGTGGAGTCTGCATGTCCTCCCCGTGGTCGAGTGGCGTTCGAAAGACATGCGTGAAATGGGCGTGCCTTTGTTGAAGGTTGGGCGTCGACCTGGCACCTTGGCACCGTAAAAATCTACTGCCAATCATTAGCGGAACGGAGTTCCAATGTGGCGACCCCTATCTGGGAAAAGCCTAAAGAAAAACAACAACATGTATGTATGACACATCCTGAAATGGCTCTGTGTTTTCCAGGACTTCCTTCTGAATGTAATGCATGCAGTGTGAATGTTGGTGATGTGTTGTATATGTTTTAAAATTGTTCTTTTGTTAGGAGATTATACAACTTCTTTATGTACTGTATAGGAATGCTCATGCCTGATGACCGTAAGCTCCCTAACTGATTGATCCCATCCATTTGTTTCCCTTATAGTACAAGAACCATTTAAAAGGTTTGCTATCAGAGGACCTTTCTGTTTTCTGGCCCTAGCTACACCACATGAGGGTGATGTGCTCGCACAGTGATGTGTTGGGCCCCCCTGTGCACAGGCATGCTCCTGTGTACATGCAGTGAAAGTTGTTGCATGAAAATTGCTTTACAGAGCCAAATGCCTATCCTTCGACTGCATGCACCTCTTGTCCAGTATGTGCCAGCACCACAGTGCACTGAATCAGTTCCCTTCTCCTAGAATGATCAAGCTGGTTTTATCAATTCATTCAAACCATCTCCTTCAATGCACCCAGAGTCTGTCTGCGTTTTACACCTGTGTGTGTGTGTGTGTGTGTGTGTGTGTGTGTGTGTGTGTGTGTGTGTGTGTGTGTGTGTGTGTGTGTGAGCATATTTTTCTGTGTGCTGCTTGATCGCAACTCCTATTAACATGTGTGCTTGCATTACCTTTGTGCACATGATTTGCATATTGTGCACAATTCCATTTGTTCTCCTTGCAGTGTAGTCAGTGGTGGATTCACAGTGCGACTGTGAGCATATCTTGCAATATAAAATGCTTTCCCCAGTATCCTTAGTACATGTTGCACATTTACTTAGCAGGCTACACAATCTGCTAGTGTTGTCCCCCCATAGCCTAAGCTGGCAACTTGTGGCAGCACTTGGTGTGCTCCTTACATGCAGTGCACAAACCTCTCCTACTGTCTGACATGAATCTTATAGGCAATGTTTTCCACCACCTGTAGGGCATTTTGCACATCTTTGAGTCTTGACAGTAAAGATTTAATTTCCTGTCATCTCCCACTGTACACTAACAGACATTCTGCTGACCCACTATGCCTTATGTGCAGCCCCCTCCCCAACAACAAACACTGTACAGCAGTGTGCTGTAAGGCTGGATGCCCTTCAGATCATGAGAGACTGTTTGCATCTGACAGTGCTGTATAAGCTGTAGGAATATGTCTTGTAACAGAGTATGTTCAGTGCATGTTACTTTTTCCAGCACTATAAATGTGCATGATTCTTTTAATGAAGT
Source organism: Protopterus annectens (assembly GCF_019279795.1). NCBI lineage: Eukaryota > Metazoa > Chordata > Ceratodontiformes > Protopteridae > Protopterus > Protopterus annectens. Next base: position 258,069,898 of record NC_056729.1, read on the forward strand.
GCACACATGCCAGTGCTGTACGAGTCACGATCTGCCATACACCTTATATGCATGGTGGAACAAGTCTGAGAGTTGTTATGCTACACACTTCTCAATTCACAAGTTTTCTTACTGCTTTTCTGTTGCAGCTGATGGTTTATTTCAACGTACCTTTGTACTAAGGTGCAAAAGCATATCAGTATCAGCCAGTGTAATCTCTTGGAGAAAGAAAAGTGCTTCTTAATTGGAAGTTTTATTCCTTAGCAAATTTGGGTGCATGTGCTGATTTGGTAAGAATATTTGGCATGCTGTTATTAGGCAGGGCATACTTGACAGGATGGATGCTGGTGCAGATGTCAAATTGTGCTGCATGCTTTGAGATTTGAACAGTATTTGAATGTCCGATTTGAAAATGTTTGTCAGATGTTCACTACTGTTGAAAAGATGCATTGTAATGACGATACTGTAGACCTTTTGCTTGTAAGATGAAATGTTTACATGCTAAAATTTTTCATTTCGATTGACCCCACCCTGCTCAGCCTAACGACACCTGCTCTGTGGTTCACTCAGAGATGTTTTTGTTAAGTCACAGGTGTGATCCAGCTGCAGTATTTGTGTAGTAATATCAAAGTTTTAAGCAAGTTATGCTATTTTTAATTTATTTCTTAGTCTGAGAGCTGCAGCATAGAACATTAAGGTATTTTAAGTGTAAACTGGTTACTTGATGTCCCGTGGAATAAAAGCAACAGAAGCCAGGCCGTGAGTGATGTCTGGTCATCCTAGTAACTAGTTTACTGTCATCATATAGACACATAGGTGCATCACATACATCGGCGCAGTGGTGCAGCAGTAGCATTGTCACCTCACAGGAGGAGGTTCTGTAGTTCAATTCTCGGCTGGCATGCCTTCTGTGTGGAGTCTGAATGTCCTCCCTGCATTCATGTGGGTTTCCTCCGGATGCTCCGGTTTCCTCCCACCTTACAAAGACATGCGTCTGGAGCCTTTCTCCCTGGGCCTCTGCTGAAAATTGGGTTCATTCAGAGTCGGACTTTCCCAGTAAACAAATGTTAAATAAATAAAATAAATAAACATACATTGAGTGCCACTTCAAACTACCTGATATTCGAAAAAAACGTGGGAAGATCTTTTGTAAAAGTAGTTTACTGTTGTTTTGCCAATTAGAAAGCATTAATACTGTTTCCTTCTGCAGCAGATGCTACTTGGGTGGTTGTCTTGCATGTTTTTACAGGCGCTTTCTGTCTGTGGGTTTTGTGTTAATCATTCACTTGTTGCTGCAACTCTTCTTATAGTTAAGTCATAAAGCTATTCATTCTTAACAAGCAATGAGCCAGAGTTCTGTATTGTATAACTATGGAACCTTAAAAAAACGTCAAGGGAAGCAATTCTGTTTTCAAACTGGATTTAATGTTGTCCTGACTTCATAAAGGTCACTTGATTTAGACAGCTACAAATCTGTTTTTTTTATGTGTTATGTTTGTCAATGTTCTAAAATAGTCTGGCACTTGTAAAGTTGATACATATTACTTTTTAAGTGAAACAAATGTAGAGAACTTAGCTGTCATGATTTAATCACCTGCTGTACACCCTGCATCATTGCTGTGCAAACTCTTTTTATTCCTCTCCGCCTCTGACCATCAAGACATTCCTCTTGGCTCCTCTGTTAATCCATTTGTTCCCCCTTGGGTGGGAGATGTGTGGCTCCCCCATTTGTTCTATTGGGGTGAAAGTTAAGTATACCAAGAACAATGCAATCCTCCATGAGGAGAAATGGGATTTTTTAAGTCCTAGCCCTTTCCATGTGCATGATTATTGCTGTTCAAAGGAGGTGATCTAAAGTAGAAATTTGCGATGCATATGCAGATGTCCATGTGTGATGTGACCAAGTAGTCCTCTTTCCCATGAAAATGGTCATCTGTCCTGATCTACCCCAGGGATACTGTTAAGACCATATGTCTCGAACATGTACCTCCACATCTTGCACCAAACAGAGATGAGCAGGTGCCATTAACGCATTAATTCTACTCGATGGCCTAGGTCATAATCAGGACTTATCCCTGTATGCCAACATTGCCGACACTGCTATGTTGTGTACATTCGGCAACACCCATATCAAAACTTTGTATAAATACATGCAGCAGCAGTGCTTCCATCACTAAAAACTAAAACAAAGTAATATCATTACATTTATTTTTTCTAGTGACTGAAGTATTGATTAACATAGCAAGGAGGACATGTAAAGTACCTAGGAAGGAGGACATGTAAAGTACCTAGGAAGGAGGACATGTAAAGTACCTAGGAAGGAGGACATGTAAAGTACCTAGGAAGGAGGACATGTAAAGTACCTAGGAAGGAGGACATGTAAAGTACCTAGGAAGGGGAATGTGAAGGAACTACTACTGCTTTGTTTGAATATCCTGATAATCCTGTTAATGAAAATGGAGGGATTATCGTCAGGAGGTCCTGCAGAATTTGTGATTTGAAGAAGGGTCAGGTGTAGAATACCATAATGAGAAAACATTAATAGTTCCCTGAGAAAGGTCAAGTAGAGGAAGGCCTGATAATTTGAGCGCAGGTGCAAAGATTTAGGTGTCTTACTGTATGACTACTGCTACTTCGGAAAATGGGATAGTTTTAATGAAGTGTTTTAGTAGATGGCTAGAAGAGTAATGCCCTTATCAGGCAGATTAGCTATTGCTAACAGAACTATGGAATCACCTGAGATGGCGTTTAGCTGCTGGTATTTCTTCTGAGGTTGAAAGGAAAGTGGCCCAAAAAGTGTTAAATTTTTTTTTTTTTTTAATTTTTTTTTTTTCCTCTGGCCTTTTACTGTTGTGCCTGGCAGTCAGCTGATCTGCTGCCATTCTGCAGCTATAGTAGCTGTTATCCTTGCAGCTGTTAGGATTGTTGCTGCTGTACCCGTTTTTCCACTGCACGTGCTGTCATCATGCATATGGGGTGGGTATGAAGTAGGCAAAGCATCTGGTTCACTCACTTACATGGGTGATGTCATCCCTAAAGCAACCTTGCCCCCCTACACAAGCAGATTCTTCCTGTCAATTCTAGAGTGTTCACCAAGGATCAGTGATGGGAAGTGCTCTCCTAAGACACATGTCCCTTCTTCCAGGAAGAGGGGAGTAGACCATTTATGGACTTATAAGCAGTTACTAGGCTTCTGGTCCAGGAAATCATTGAAGAGCTTAACCCAGTTACCCTGGAGCACTGTTTAAGTGACTTTTTCAGAGACCTGTGTTAGGCCAGTGATGGCTAAGGAAATCAAACCATGGACTACAGGAAGCACCTCTTTTAACAAGTCACCATTGCCCTAATTCCCTGCACTAACTGCAAGATAAGTCAGTTGCTGTCTTAACTATCAACCTTGGTGGGACTTTATCCCACAAACCTTGAATGTGGTAAGTTGCCAAGTGACCTATAATTCCTCTTTTGGCTCCTGTAGCATTCGGGCTGCTAATAAAATCCAACTCTTCTGAGTTATAATCAGGACTACATCTCTGTGTAACATGGAGCTGGCTAAGAAATGTGTACTGCATTTATCTGGAGAGCTCATAAGGTAAGAAGTGGGAGTGGGGGTCATAGGGAAAACTGGATTACAGTAGAGGTCTTGTAACCATTAAAACAGCCCAATGTTTGAAAAAAAAAACACTTAGAAAGATGGGAGGTAAAATTTACAGAGGGTGAGTAGTAAAGGAATTATAGAAGATGAGTAGGTTTCATGTAGGTGGGGCACCTGTTGTGGTAATAATGATTTGTTATAGTTTTAATGGTTAGGAATTGGGTTACAGAATGATTGATGGCCTAGGGAATTAAAATGGTGGAAGAGGTAACAGCCATGGAATTGCTAAAAGTTTTGAAGATGTTTAACAAAAGTTTGGTTTAGATGAGCGGGAGTGTCATAAGAATAAGCACATTAAGGGTGTAAGAAATGCTGCAAGGAATGCAGCATTGGTGTAGTGAATTAGTGCAAGGAAAGCAGCACTTAGTTGTGGAGGAAGTGATCAGAGAGTACCATGGGATGCATGTGTTAAAATAGAGAACGTTAGGGAGTATACAAAATATTACTCTCTGCAGGGTTAAAAAGTTTTTGGCTGGCTTGCTGTCGGAGACAACTGAGTGTAAGAAATTTAAGAATGGCAGAACATGGCCATGGGAAGGGATGTAGGAAGTATGTAGGGTTGTTTGTGTAAGTTGCTAAGTTGACTAAAAAAGATGGGTTATGTTAGAGAACAATTTTTGGAGGTGTAGCTAGGAGTAGTAAGGAATAAAAGGGTAGACGTCAGAGGTCTTTAGCAAAAAGCAATGAATAGGTGAGAGGTGATTTATAAAAGGAAAGCATGTAAGCCCTGGAAATTATGGGAGTGGATGTGGTGGCTAAAAGTGGACGAGTTGATGTGATGCTGTCCATCTTGAGTGATCCACATGAGCCAGTGAGTCTGAACGTGTTAGTCGTGAAAACACTAGAGGTGTTGTGGATGCTGCTTAGGGGATGAGTGTAGGAAGAGGGAACCTGATTCACACAGCTGAATTAATGGGACTGGAGGAATCATGTAAGCAAAATCTAAGTGCAGCATGTTTGGGCTGGGGAATAATATGGCTTAATAATGCATGGGAGAGGAGGAAGACAGGAGAAGGGCAGTGATAATAAAGGGGAGGTTGTATGTTGAACAGTAAGTTAGGGAATTCTCAGGGATGTGGTAGGATAGCTTGGGATGAAGAGTGTGTGTGTGTGTGTGTGTGTGTGTGTGTGTGTGTGTGTGTGTGTGTGTGTGTGTGTGAAGTTAGAGGTTGATTGCTTTATAATGGTGTTGGTGGGGCATGGACAATTTTGCAGTTTTGTGTTGGAATGTGTACAGGACCTGTTAGAAGTAAAGTTGCCATACTGTAAGGGAGATGTGTAGAGTTCTGCAAGTTGTTTTAAATAAATGATGTTGCATGGCAGTCATTTTTTCTGTTAAAATATGCAGTATCATGCAGTGGTTCAGCAGCTAGCATTGCCTCCTTAACAGTGATTGCATCTCTGTTTCTGGTCCTAGCTGTGGTGCCAGTCTGGCAGCTGCATGCCCTCCCTGTGTTCATGGGGGTCTTCACAATTGTCTTTGCTTTCTTACCATGTCCCAGTGACATGCAGATATGCAAAGTGAGATGCTCTAGTTGCCCGCAAATATGTGAGCATAGTCTTTGTGTTTCTTGTGATTTTATAATGGTATGGCATCCAACTGAGGATTATTTTCTTCCTTTCATAGCGTAGTACATGACTATAAACCCAGCAACCACTAGGGACCTTATAAGCGTAGCCATTCAATCAAAATGTGATCCACAAATTTGATTTGTATATAGGATGATTTACTGACTGCCTCTGTCCGTCTGGGAAATACAAAACAACATACATATCAGTTTGCCATGATTAGGCGTTTGCTTCCTACAACCTTGAGACAAATGAGTTGCTGTTGATAAAAGATCAGTGGATGCAACCTGTAGTTCAGCTCAAAATGTCTGTCCTCTTTAAAAGTCACAAAATGACAAATCCTGCAGCCACAAAAGAATGTTCAGTGAAAAAATTCATCACAAGGTTGCATTTGTATATATAGGCAATGTGCATGTTTTACTTGGGTAACCCCTGTATCATTTGTTGTAACGTATTTAAGAATGGGGTAGTACAGGTATAAAAGGCATACAGTATGTAGGCTGTGAAATGTATTGTCCCATGGAGATCCATCCTTCCATTGTATGATAACCCACCCACTTTATACATTACAGTGCTTCAGGGATGCCTGAGCCTGCTTTTGTTGCAAGTCTTTGGTGCTCATTCTGGTTTGGGTGTTGGTGCATTACACCACACACACACACACACTACATGTTCACCTACAGGTACTCTGGAAGAGCATCAGTCAACCTGCTGCATGTCTTTGGGAGAAACGACACTGGAGTACCTGAAGAAAATCCACTTGGGCACAGGGAGCACATGTAGTCCATAGATATGTGGTTGTGGGGATGCCCACTTTTATAAATGTCATATGTTTGTGCTTATGTTTTGTTAGGAAGTTCAGAATCCATTGATTTTTACCATGGTAAAGCAGGAACTGATGAGAGTTGAATTCATGAATAGTCCAACCTTTCACCAATTTTCCATAATGCGTACATGGTATTCTTGAAACACTTTCACAAGGCACTACAGACTGGACATTATTTCCAAGTCTAGGTCTTCTTTGAGGGTTAGTCATCCATGTTACATTCTCACAGTAGTGACCACCAAGGAAAATAATTCCTTTCCTAAATTGTGCCAAAAATTTATAATTTTCAGATATAAAAGTTATTTACGTAACATAGCAATCTGTCTGCAATATGGTATTCCATCTTCTGTAACAAACTTCTCTTCCTATCCTCTAGTTTGTGTTTTGTCACACTTGTCTGTCTTCTTTCCTTTGCCATCTTTTCTTCTTTCCTCGGCTCGTTGCTGCCTGTTGAAGAACTGAAAGGTGAGTGATGTGTCTGACGTGAAGAAAGACAAAAGTATCTGTGAAACGGCCCGATGCATGTCTCAAAAGGTCCCTGAGATGGTCCTTATTACTCATATTAACTATATAATTATGTTATAATATATATATATATATATATATATATATATATATATATATATATATATATATATATATATATATGAAACTGAAGTGTAATCAGTGTGTTAACCCAACTGTATGTTATAAGTAGTGGAATGATAGGTCATTATATGGCATATAATTATGTGGAAATGTTATATTAACTACATAATATTCCTTTGCTTTTCATCTGACTCCTTTTGTTGTTTGATTTCTGGTATATACAATGGGCTTGCATTAATGTTTACCTTTCCTCGTCTCTTCTACATGTTGATTTATCTGCATTTCTTGCAGTCCTTGGGTTTCCCTCTTAATCATAACTCATTGCAACTCTGATTTTCTTAATCTGTTGTTTTAAAGTTAAAAGCCTACTTAGTGTGGTGTACAATTTTCCTTTCTTATTTGTATCCCTTAAGTGTGACCTCGTTTTTCAAGTAATTTTATACATTTCACATTCCACTAGACCTTTGCAAAAATGTAGACATCATTTTCTTTTTGAATATCTTTTAGCTAAAAAAAATGTGCATTTAGAAGCTGAACAGACTGATCTGCAAATCGCTGAAAATAGCCTGAAGCCAGCTAGTTGTTTTGTGATGATATAAATAATTTCAGACTAGTTTTGCAGCCATGTTTTGAATTATTAGATGCGTGTAGTATTTAGTTTACTATGTTGCTTAGCTGCTGAAATTTTGGTAATGTTCACAGAAAAACACGGTTTCCTAGGGCTGATAAAATGATTGAAAAAAAATCAGTAGTTTATCCTTGTAGCCTTTAGAAACGCTTCATATTTTGAACATCGAAAAGGTCTGTCACCATAGATGTGTTCACTTTTTTCTAATGCTGAATGCGTGAGTAAAAATTTATCGTATTTATCAAAACAGCTGTTTTGATTACGAATAAACCGTTATTAACTTTGCCGTAAGCCTCCTCGTCGCTAGTAAATGTTCATTTTGCTTATTTTGCCCACATAGTGAGATGCAGTGGTACATTTTGGCTCTATTCTAGAAGGTAAAATGTATTTCTCAAATCTTGATTGAGATCTAAACAGACCTGATGCCTGCATGAAGTGCAAAGAGCAGTCGCAGACCACTTTTTGTCTGTTTGCAGAAAACACACATTGATTCTTAAGTGCTTCCCAGCTTTATTTAGCCAAATTAATGGTGTGGAAAAAAACAGCAGACAAGACGCATGAAGCTGTTTTTTCAGAAAGTGCTGTACGATGTAAGCAGAGAAGTTAATATGTAGTGTTAGCAATAGTTCAAAAAAGTCTTCTGTGTGATTGTAGAGGATTGTGATATTTTAAATATGCAAGTTAAAGTTAGCTGTCTCGGAGGAAAACGATCAAGAAACTGGAGTGTAATCAGTGTGTTAACCCAGCTGTTTGTAGTTTATAAATAGTGGAATGATTAGTCGTTGTGTTTCCTGCATGTTGCTTATTTGCTGACTGGCTGATGTTCAGTTTTGCATTGAGGGTGGATGAGGTAAGTTGGAGCGGGTGATTGATGTGCCTCATTGCCAACTCTAGTGTCCCTGCTGTGGTGTGGTATCAGATGGAAACTGGCACTGCCATCCATGTGCATATGAGTGTGTGTATGAACGTTTACACACTTCTGCCTCAAGAACTGTGGTATCACCCTGGCATCCTCCTATATGTAATGCAGGTAGCACACACTTAAATATTTGTTCTAGGAGCATGTACTTTTTTCTACTACCTCTTTTTTGTGAAGCTGTTAATTTCCTTAGCCTTTTTCAGGAATGTGAAGTGCAAGCACTTTGAGAGCTATGCCTAAGGTAGTATAGAAAGGTGACTAATGTAAGGGTGTTCCATACAGACAATGTAATCAACATCAGCATCAAATTCCTTTTTACAGTTTTGTACATGAAGTTATGTTACACATGTCAACAGTGACCGCCTAGAGCACAGCATTCATTGTAAAAGACCAGTTTGGTGTGTGTGTGTGTGTGTGTGTGTGTGTGTGTGTGTGTGTGTGTGTAGATATATATATATATATATATATATATATATATATATATATATGTGTGTATATAAAGGTTTTTAATTTTTTGATGCGTTTGCATTTTTACATTATTTCTGTAAGGTTCGTTTGGTAGAAAATTAATTTGAAGTGCAGGGGTGCAGTTCATGTTTGCAGTGTCTTTTGTTACGAGTTGTACTTTCAGTATTAGCCTTTTGCACCTAGAAGTTTCTGAAAATGTCATCCTGATAACATATCAAAGTTGGATCGTGTTTCTGTAATTCATGATCATTTCATTTTTGAGTCTGGTTGGTAGGAGAGAGAGTGTGTGTGTGTGTGTGTGTGTGTGTGTGTGTGTGTGTGTGTGTGTGTGTGTGTGTGTGTGTGTGTGTGTGTGTGTTTTCATATCATACACCAGATTGTACAAATAAAAGCTTTTTCACATTCTTACAGGAAATCTCTTTCCTGCATGCTGTAATTACGAGAGACTGCCTAGGAGTTCCCTGAACTGCTAACCTTCTGAGGAGAAACCCAAACAGCATTATTGACAAAACAGAATTACATAACTTGCTGTACCAAAAGAATTCCTAACGCCTCGAGATGACTCAGCACAAGCTGGTTTTGTTAGGCTGGGGAGTGGAGTAACGGCAGACTAATGGTCAGGAAGCCAGAGTTCACTGGTTAAAATAAAAGGACTAGTCAGTAGGTGTTGGCTGCATGTGTAGGCATATGCGACTCTGTGATGGTTTGTATTACTGCTGTGATATTTACATCAAGTTAAGCAGTTTCCTTTTGAAAAAATGCAGTTTTGCCATAAAGCCTGTGCTTTTTTAATAATGGCAGCTTTTAGCTTCCACAGTAAGTTAGTTGATGGCACCATCGTTTCATTGTATCAGTGGATGTTTTATTTTCTAGGGATCTTCCAATGTATTTCATGCCCAGCAGTTTTCACCAGTTGAAATGATGAGAGATCTTGCTGTTTCATTTACTATTTACTGCTGGGAAAGATACGACTCTGGCTTGATAGGTACCAAGTTACTGCATTATTTTTTTTATGTTTTGCACATTTATACATTTTCCTTATAGTAATGTTGCATTCCTTTTAGCCACGTTTTTTACGTACTGGTCCACTTGTACTGGTAATCCTACCAGGGGATAGCTGTTCAGCATTTATTTTTTGGAGATGATAAAATATGTAGTCTGGGGAGAATTCGGAAACTAGTTTGAATACTCACATAGTTTAGGGACGGCTATGTACAAAGGGTTGGCAATGGTGAAAAATATAAGTAAATCTAATCCGTATAAAACTTTGCATAAGCAGTTTGCACTTATTGCCAGATTCTGTACAATCCCCAAATTCAAAGATATGTGTGCCTTATTTGTGCTATGATCAAACATATGTATGACTTGGCACTTCATGCTGAGATTTTAAGCAGACAATAAAAGATTTGTCTGTGTAGTCCACAAAATGGTCTAATACAGTTGCTGTTACTGCTGTGTGTCAGAGCAAGCTGTGTGGTCCATGTTCACCTTTGTCTTTGTCATTTTTTTAAACACTAAAGACACGTGGAAAGGCTAATTGTGGATGAGATGTATAGCCTTGACTACAACCCTGGTCTGCTTTGGAGGAGGAGACACCTAGGGAAGGTGAGAATGAGAGTAGCTAACACCCACATTGAGTGACAAACCCATTCTTCTGTTTCACATTCCAATTTGAGGTTCAGGGACAGCAGGCAGCATTGAGGACCTTGGATGTCTCCACCCTACTAAACAGTGCTACATGCATGGCTGAGACATGAGCCTGTTGGGAAATACATATATGTCAGGTTGTCACTACTGTGGGGTATTATCATCAAGCTTCAGAAGGCATGCCTGGATGAAGGCCTCTTGCAAGTGGCCATCATTTCCAGAGGAATGAATGGGCTGATTGGGTCACGGGATAGCTTAATAGCTGGAAGGCACTGGATATATAAAAAGAATATATAATGTCGCTTATTACCACAGTGATAGAGCCACACTAGGCTGTACTGTGAAGTAGAGCTTCTCATTAGGCTGCTTCATTAACTGTTAGGAAGTTTTTGCATTGTTTGTTCATTATGGGTGAGTTGGAGCAGTGCACCTCACTGCCAGTTTCTCTGAGTAGTAACTGTCACTTTAAGGATTCCACAAAACCAGTAGCAACTGGTGACTTCAGAGTATGGAAGGGGGCTACAGGAAGTAGCTGAATGGGGCAGGGATGTATTATGACAGGTCAATAACTATTTACTGTGAACAAACAGTAGCTACGGTCAGTCACTTTTATCCACAGACTTAGTACCCACTCATTGTAACCTTGACATATATAAAATGTCTTATTGCAATCAAACACGCAGCACAGTCGCAATAAGGTATTTCATTTTGTTTTTCTCAACCATCCTGCCAGGCCATATCAAAGACTGTTTAAATGTGATCATGTAATACCTGAATTAGTCAGATTCATCCACAGATTGGTTTTGTGCCCATCAGTTAAGCCATTTTATTGACTAGGTTTACCTCAGATGTCTGATTGTAATGAAATAAATGAATTATGTACATAATGGCCCCAGTAATTTTTCAGCTTGTTGCTGCCAGATGCACACTGTTCACCCCCCAGCACATGAACATAGACAATATTAACTGTCAAAAAATACATGTCCTATAGATTGTCTGACACATAGCTCTCAACTTTCCATCTTCAAAATGTGGAACACCATGACTCATAATATGGAACAAATGGGCAAAATGTAGAACACTTACTAAAGACTTACTTAACAACTTCAGCTAGGAAGCTTATAGGATGGTTAAATTGTGATATTTTTAATTATTTAATAGTTTTTTTAATTAATTAGTATGATTCAATTCTATTTGCCATGGATTTTAGTTAAAAAAAAAATTGCTAACAGTGAATGTGTGACGGACCCTTTCAATGTGGAACTCCGAGAAACATAAATGTTCCTCGTAATAATGTACTCTTGAGAGGTATGGTCTGGTAATGGAAATAGTGGACTAGCGGAGTACTTTTAAAAAAAAAAAAAAAAAAAAGTACCCTGTTCGACTCACAGTCCTGTCCACAAGTGTTACTACTTTCTTTCGGCTTTGAGTCAGGCTACCTCATGCATCAGTCACCTGATGCAGCCCGAATTAATGGAAAAGACTTCTTGCTGCTGTATCTAACAGCCCGTGAAGACTCCTGTGAAACATTGGGCCAGATTCTAGAAGACATCCTGTCAGTGCAAGTGACTTGCTCTGTGTTACACAGGATCCAGTCACTTAACACTGAGAGCAAGTCTTTTGGAATCTGGTACATTGTTTTATCACATCTCAAAATTGTAAGAAGTCTTGTAATAAGGTGTAATCTGCTTATTCTCTGGGGGGTATCTGCATAAATGCTACAGTGTTTTTAAAAACAGTCCAGCAGAGCCAGCAGACCTTTTTCATAGAATCATAACTGCATATGCAAAGAGCTCTAAGTCACAGAAGGTGGAAAGCCAAGCACACACAAATTAAAAACAGAATACTTTTACTTTTCATTAGTGACTGCTGCAGCCAAGCAGTGTTGTACCATGAGCTGACTTGCACAAAACTCGGCAAGAGCTTCCAGTTTCAGGAAGTGTTTGGACAGAGTGGGCTTATTTTGCAAGAGGTTGTTTTTTTTTTTTTTTTTGATGTTATTGTTTCTGATTGTAGATTTTAAGTCATGGTTGCAGTATTATTGTGTGACCATTAGAGAATGCCAGAATATTCTGCCTTTCTAGTTGCAACTTATTTCTTTATCAGTTGAACATATGAGATGAATATAGTAGGACTTATTTCCACTTCTGTACCTGTGACCAACCACCTTTTTTAATATATACTTATTTAATAAATTGAGGCCAGGAACATATACCAAAAAAAGGAGTGACAGTAACTCTAACACTAACTGCTTTATCAGTAGAAACATTTTCACTTTTAATTCTTCTGCACAGCTGTCAAAACAATATGGCAGGATTCCCTCTTTTCAGCTTCCCACGCGGTTACCCTGTAGGCTGCTTTTGTACCGCTGATAAATAGTAATATTTTTACTGGCTCAGACCTGGGTCATGGCTGAAAAAGTTCAATGTAAAGTCCGCTGATTCATCTGATTAGCAGACGAAGTTGCATACAAAACTATGACTGGATATCACTGTACATGTGCTGCTAGATTTGCAGTACTTTGGAGTTGGTCAGAAGTACTTTACTCACCTAAGCCACTTTTAGAAGCATTATGACACCCTGGGATAAGATGCTGACAGATGTAATCCTTTTCCTGTTTTGCTTTACTACATGGTATTACATGTTGGGATACGATAGTATTGCCTCCTCTATTAATCACCCATGACAGCTTTATCATGCAAAGTGTTAATTACCTTATTAAGCACAGTAGAGTAGTGTTCTTAATATGCTGGTGCATTTAGTCAACACATTTAGCAGGTGCAGGAGATTGTTGATTTTAAAGATCTTATGCAAACGCACAAAATGGAGTGCAACATTCACATTCTGTTTCTACCTTTAGCTCATCAGTGTTGTGTTGTGTTCTAGTTCTTGCTGTGTTTCTTTTTTTCTTAAAAATGAGTTTTAAGTAAATTACATCTTGAAAAATCTTTCCACATCACTGGTGACGTCTCATTCCTTGTGTGGATTTTGGGAGGAAGCATTCACAGGCAGTATGATGATATCTTAGAGTGTTTAGAAATATTTGTTTCCAGCGTCTCAGCATCTAAAGGGCACAGCATGATAATGAAAGTGCTTGCATTGGCATGGTGGTCTCCAGGGTAGGGAGCTGCAGTAAAATCAGCTCTGTGTAGATTGCAGTCAGTAAAAGGATTTGTCATATTTATGCATATTGATTAATACTTTACCAGTCTAATTGCAATTATGTTAGGCTGCTGATGCAAACAATCACACAGTTGTAGGTGTTGTTCAGTGAGTTTGCCGGCTTTTCTTTTCTTTGAACTCAATGCCATTTCCACCCCTTAATTTCCCACTGTGTTCTGTTTGTTTGATTTATCCATATGAACCAGTCCTGGACAGGATGCTAAATACCATCACATTATTTTACTTATTTCTGCAAACCCCACCCCACCCCTGAAAGGAAACTTTGTGAGATATGGTGACTCATCCCGTACTAGGTTGTTAGGGTTGGCTTGTGAGTCAGAGATTTTCTACTTCCTGCTGCCTCCTGCAATCCTAATCCACTTCATGAGAACATGCAATGGCCGTAAATAGTTGTGGCATGCTTAGGTTCATAGGGAAGCACTATGCAAGCTGCCCCTGCAATACATTTTAAGCCTGTCCAGTTTCCCTTCCAAAGGCTATAACCAAACCATGTTGATTGCATCTGGGAGGTTAGCACCTTAATCATTATACCAACCTCCAACCTCTTAAAAATGTCCTAGAATCGGTTTACAGCTAAGTATTAGGCTAAATGCCCTTGTGGTCCATTTTAATCCTAGCCAGTTTCCCTTGGTGAGAATGAAACCTTGTAGTTCTTGTATACGAGATAAACACCTTAACCATTATGCCAACTCCCTATACACAGCAGATTTAAAACTTGTGGAGAAGCTCTACACCTGATCTCTGAGGGTGTGCTGCTCAAAACTAGCAAGCCCTAGTGCAACTGCCAGTGTGTTTATCATAGTGTTGTCTGCTGCCAGTGTGTCTGTCATGGTATTGCCTTCTTTTGTGAGACTGAAGACCTCCTGAGAACTCCTCACATGTTGAATGGAAGTACATTGTGACCATTTCCAGCCTTCTACCTGTACGTCCTGTGACGCATTTGATTTCTTGGCCTTTTCATCACTAGCGTTAGCATGTGGGCACTGCAGTCTGTACTAGCTGTAATGGTATCTCTCCTATGTGGGTATCTGACCTCTGGGTAGTGAAGCATGAAAACCACATTTCAGACAGTCAGTGTCTTTTTAGTCTAATACTATGGATGTTAAATGCTGCTTACAGTCAACTCATTCTCCAACATTAGTAACTTTGCATATAAAAATAGCTTTTTTAAAAAACATCTTTAATCTGCTGTCATGGTGGCTGTCCTTTTATCTTGTACAGTCACCAACTGTTTTTTATAACCCATTAAGCTGATTTTCTGTTTGGCCCATGCTCTTAAGACATTTTCTTTGCCCTTACCTCCTCCTCCTCCTGCTGCTGCAAACCTCTGTATTATGCTTTTCCTGTCCACTCTGGTATTTAGTTTTTCACTTGTACAACTGCCACCTCCCTTTATCTGAACTACTATCATTTTACAAATTATATATAATTAGCTGACTCATGCTGCACAAAACCACTGTTTCCTTACCAGGATCTCTGTAAACTGAAGTATTTCCTTAATTGCTGTATTTAGCACTGTAGCTGACTTGCATGACAAATAAGGACTTTGTGGCCACCTCAGTCCATGTTTTCTATGCACTGGTTACTCTGTTAGTCCTAGTTGTCTAAGAACTAAGAGTTGGTCATCCCTATCTCTTGCCCTGAAGGTGCATTTCTGAATTGCACTTCATCAATGTTTCACTTCTGTACGTGTTGGTGGATGCCGGTTTATGCATCTTTCGCATTCTTTGTGTGTGTGTGTGTGTGTGTGTGTGTGTGTGTGTGTGTGTGTGTGTGTGTGCACTCATGCACACACATACTCACACACATACTACAAGTACGTACTTTATCTTGCTTAAATATTTAAGCACCCGTACTTGCGGAGCTGTAATGGTGGTTCACCTGAGAAGTTAGTTTCATCCTGCGGGTGTGGCTTTTTGAATAGACCAGTCATTTATTTACCATCCTGAAACTACAATCTTGTGAAGTTATATCTGTAGAAGTAGATTTGTCACTTTAGATTTTACCCAGAGCTTTTCAGTTGGTTCTCAGTACCTGCTCTTGTACATTCCAGTTCCCCCCCCATTTCCTCCCACTAAATGCTTAACTACAAGATCATCTGACATGTCTGCTTCCTGCCATAATCCACCCAGCTATGAAATGTTCCATCATGTTATGTCCACGTTGCATCCCTGTGGATTGAATACAAGCTTCTGTATTTTAATTATATTGATTCTTTTCTGTATGCTTTTCTCATTATGTTGTGTGTCTCACAGGGCAGAGCACATGTGTGTCCACGTATGCACACACAAACACGACTGCAGTTGTCTGTAATGCCCACAGAGATGTATGTTCTTCCTCTCAGCTCAGATTCAGTGTAACATACAAGGATGATAAACACCAAGTTTATGTTCCTAATGTTAACAGTACTCATCCCAGTAGCTAACTCAGTACTACTCATAACTTATTTCTTGCTTTCTCTGCCTACTCCAGTTTTTACATTTCTCTGTATCCTGCCTGTCATGCCGAACGACTGTTTTAGAACCTGTTCCTAAGCCATGCAAACTGTTTACTAATCTTTTTCTTGTTGCGTCTCACTGAGGTCTGCTTAATTAAATGACATTCATGGCCCTTTCCTGGTCTGCTATATCTGTGTCCAGCCACAGTCTGATGTGACTTCTTCTCAGCATCCTTGTTGTACTCTGCCTTGGGTCACAGCCTCTATGTATTCAGCAAATCTTTTCTTATTATCTTCTCTGTCAACAAGGTCAGAGTGTTTTTTAGTTTTGTTTTCATTGTTGTGTTCCTGTTTTGCTTGTGAAGGAGAATAAACATCTGCCTTCTGTAGTCCTCTGTTAGTACACTTTCACTCCATAACGTGTTGAAATGAGCAATTTTCCTTTTCACCGCTTGTTTTGCGTTTTGAGGTGAATCCCTACCAGGTCCTTTGCTCTATCCCAGAAAACAGCCCCATGTATTCCTACCCAAAACATTAATTGGTTTATCCATATCTTCAAAAGATGTAATCCCCTCCCTTGATATACAAATCATCTTGTCAAAAATATTGAGGCCAGGTAGACGGATTCTTTTCTAGAGCATCTCCAAAGCTTTTAGACCTTTTACAGACTGAGAATATATTTATCCAGGTTCTGTAAGTTACCTGCAAATTGTCAGATATATTTCTTTTTGCACTTCTGTGAGACTTCACTTTCTGTCACCTCCTTTCCCTTAACCGTAATTAACAGGAATGTCATGTTAAGTGCTGAGGTCACTGCACACTAGTGTTCATTTTAGAAGTGTACAATTCTTTCTGTTGCTTTGTATTGACCGTTCCTAAATGATGCCATTAAAGCAGTTGACGAAGTGAGGGTATTCTACAAGGCTCCCTTTTGAAATGTTGGCAGTCCTAATGCCGAGTGCTGATGCATTGGAAAAAAAGAGGTCTGAATGGCCATCTCAGACTTAATATACGTAAGTCTGTTTTATGTGCCATTCAGTCTTCTTATCGCAGAACTCACTGCAGAATGGTAACCATCTGGAATGCCAGGATCTGCTTCAAAGTATTGTAGCTTGTTTACAGTAAGCATGCAATGAAACAAGAAGTTTCAGTGTATTTTTTTTTATTAAAAGGAAACTGCAGTTTAAATTTCTTTTTACATATTCCACAACTAGCATACTTTTTCCAACAGTGGAAGCTCACTTTCTGACATTTGGTTTTTCCAACAGTGGAAGCTCACTTTCTGACATTTGGGTATGTCCTAGTTATTTTCTTTACACATGATCCCTAAAATTTATTTGCCATTTTATTCTTTCATTGTGGATGTCTGTTGCTTCATTTCAGCTATAACTAAGCACTTTTTCACATCTTGCACAGTTACCATGGTACTACTAAAATTCAGTAAAGCTTGCAGTAAGATTGCTGTATTTTATGGAGCTGGCATTTCATGATAGCTGTCAGGCATGCAGGAAGTCTTGCAGGGAGCTGGAATGCTTTAAGCAGGGAAGCAAGAGAAACTTGAATGTACATTTTCTCAACCTCAGTCCACTGTGTGTGTGTGAACTTATGATAAAAGAAAATCATTTTTGATTTGTTTTTTGTTTACTGGTTTAGCAGACATAATCTAACAAGGACAAAGAGTTAAGCTGCTCCAACTCTTGTGGCTGTGGCCACGTGGCTGCTGTTGGCCTCTGCTACTTGCTGAAGTTTTATGTCCGTATGTGTTTAAATAACTAGTGACTGACCGTGTAGATAGTCATACAGGTTAGGTACAGGATAAAGACACCAGCGCTGGACACTCATGGCCACAGACTGTACTGCTGTTATAGCCTCTCCAGCTCTGCATGTGTCTGTGTGTCTGATGCATTTTAACATGACAAGAGATAGGAACACGACTTTGTCGTGTTGTATACAAAATTCCAGTTTTTAACAATATGAACTTGTCTATGAGAAATGCAAATTAACATATTACTACTTTATTTATGCTGGGTTGGCGTAATGATTAAGGTGTTTACTTCACAGAAGATGCATAGTTAACATTCTCAGCCTGCATATAACAGGATTGAATGCAGACACTTCACTCAGGGATAAAGTATTCATGTTCCCCTAATTATCATCTGCTTAAGACACTTTATGGAGGTGCATAACTAAACAGAGTGTGGTATCTCTTGAAAAATATTGCACTTTACATATAAGTGAAACCTGTACCAAAGCGTTCACGCACCCAGTTGTAGAACATAATCACATCTGTACTTGTACATTTGGTTTCTTGAAAAAAAATGTAATTAGTGCAATGAAAATGTACAAAAAGAATTCCATCAGTAGGAAGACTGAAGTGTATGGAAAGGTGTATATATTTAAAACACTTTGCATTGCATTAAAATACAGAGGTAGACTAATTTTAGCTTATAAAGCATTTAACGATAAATTAAATATGTACATCAGTAAGCTTAGAAATTTATTCTCACAGTCTAACTTGTATTAATTATAGTAAGTCAGTACAGTTTTAATGGATCTTGCTTGAATCTGTTTGATTCCACATATGTGGAATTAATTTACATACCGTATAAATATTTTTGTGACTTCCGAAATGTTAAAAAAAATCTTGACGTGGGTAGACAAAAAGGCATTTGATCCTAGTGTGAGGGAGTCTGTGTTCCTTGAGGGTCTTTGGGCCTGAGCACTGGACTAATGTACATATTTATTTATTTTTACATTTGAACTGTATAGTCAGACTGGGCATGATAGCCCCTTTTCAGTGGAGGCTTGGGAAGAAAAGCTCCACATGACGGTATGAATATGCAGATGCGATTTACAAGCTGATAAAAATTAGAATTACAGAGTGTAAACGATTGTGCAATAATCAGAAGAGAGAAATTGTGCAAAGTACATGAATGGACAACATACCTGTCAAAAATTATAGAGTATAGATACAAAATGTTACTTAGATGGAAAGGAAAACAACATCTGTGTATATGTGGCAGTACAACAAGAAATTATTTATTTATTGTACAAAACATATATTTCATGAGTTTATTTCCAAGTAAAAGAAGCCGAATGTTTTTACAAGTAACTCAAAATGTATGTATGGCTGTTTTGTATACATACAAACTTATGAATATTTATGTACCCACTCCTAGGTTTCTGTGACTGTAGATTCCTGGCTTCTTAGTGGACACATTGCTGTTTGCTTTTCCAAAAGCGAATTGATTCTTCATGTAGAGACCCCTCCCTTCTTATACTTGGGCTGTTTGAGATTAAAGATATCACTAGGGTACAGTAGGGTACTGTCCCTTAATATTCTTAATATCTGCAAGATTGAAACTCCTGCCATAAACAAACTCTCCAACAGAAGGAGGAAACTGATGCGGAATAAGGTGAATTCCCAGATTGGAAAAACTCCCTTATCAGCCTCAACAAAAAGTTGAGATCCCTCATCAAATCCTCTAAAGCTAGCTATGAAAACAGAATTGCAGCAGATAGTAAAGACAACCACAAGGCCTTTCTATAGTTATGTAAAGAATCTCCATGGCAATACCCAGATTTACTCTTAGCTATTGCACAATGGTACCTCCTATACCGAGCCAACAGATTTTGCCAGTATACTGGCTGACAGATTCAGTGCCAACTTTACCCCCCCCCAAAGGACCAGTCACAGTACCAGTAGATTGACAAGCACCCAGTATTATTGCTGCAAAGGTTAAAACAGCACCATCCAAGGCCAAGAATACAGCTTCTATGGGACCTGACAATATCCCTGGTTGTGTTCTACATGAACTACAGAGTGAACTGGCACCTCACCTGTGTGCCCTGTTCAATCACAGCCTCACCTCAGGCTTTGTCCCTACTGAATGGCGCACTGCTACAGTCATCCCTTTCCACAAAGGAGGAGTGACTACAGACCCTGAGAACTATAGCCCCATTAGCCTGACAAGTCTGATATGCAATGCTATGGAGCATCATCATGGACCTAATAAACAAGGATATAGGGAATCTCCAAACTCTGGATCTCACACAGTTGGGTTTTGTGAAGGGTAGATTATGCCTGCTGAACTTGGTCTACTTCTTAGAGTCAGTCACCAGAGCTGTGGATGAAGGGAAGGTGTTTCATACAGCCTACCTTGATCTGGCCAAGGCTTTTGATACCATTCCCCGCTCAGGAATCACAGAAAAACTTACTAAGCTTGGTATCAACCCCTATACCATTAGGTGGGTTGCAAACTGGCTCACAGAACCCACAGTGTGAAAGTAGCTGACGCCCAAGTCAGACTGCCGACTAGTCACGAGTGGTGTCCCACAGGGTTCGGTCCTGGGTCCTCTCCTCTTTGGTATCCACTTCTCTGAAGTCCAGGCCAACACGAACAGACTCTGGCTGACAAAGTTTGCAGACAATTGCAAGTTGGGAGCTATTATTAACTCCCCAAGTGATGTCGACATCCTACAGAATGGCCTCACTGAGACCAATGACTGGTGTCAGAACCATGGCCTTAAGTTCCATGCCAAAACATGTGTTGTCATTCCCTTTGGTAAAACCCAGTTCCCATGAATTACCACATTGATAGTAGTCCACTGAACACAGAAGGTATTATAAGAGATCTGGGAATATAGGTTGACAGCAACCTCTCTTTTGATCACCACATTGCCACTGTGGTCAGAAAGTCCTTCTGTGTGGGACATCTCATTACTAAGGGTTTTGCATCCAGGAAGAAAGAGGTCATTGTCTCCCTCTACTCTTCCCTCATTAGGCCAGTCATCGAGTACAGTGCCCCATTTGGCATGTACCTCACTAGACACCTGCAACAACTGGAGAGGCCACAAAAGTACCTCACAAAGAGGATTCTAGGCCTTAAAACACTTGTCCTGTATGGACAGACTCAAAAAAACTCCAACTATTCTCTGTCTAATATCGCCTACTTAAGGCGATCTCTGCTTGACTTACAAAGCCATGTCTGACCCAGTTCTGTTAGAAATACTACATCTAAGGAAATCCCAATCCCTCCTGCACCACACGCTCCAGAGACGACCACCTCATTACCACAATTAACAGAACATGCTGAAGGGACAGGTTCATAACCCAGAGACTGCCCATGCTATGGAACAGACTTCCCATACATGTCAAGCAGAGCACCTCACTGACCCTCTTCAAGAGAAATCTTGATGAGTGGATGGGAAACGGAAAAAATTCACCCCAGGGAAAACTCCAGTGGCTCTACTTGACAGAGGCACTGGGAAATAAGGTCAGGTGGCAGTATGGCAGGGTAATCCTATGGCTAGGTCATTAGCCTAGTACACACCTATGAACCTGTGTAATAGCCTTTAAGTTAAAATTTGTAAAGGCATAGGGGAAAAGGTGAGCATTCATCAGCCCCCTTCTCCCCATCCATCCACATGCGTATGGGATGGGATGTCTCTGTGTGACGCTCTATGAAATAAAAATGATCCCATTCTTCTGGCCTCCTTGAGGGTGCCCCAGAGTAGTGTTTACATATTGTGCCAGTACAACTGATGCAGTTGTAGCAGTTTTCAAGAACTGCTTGTGTGGAAATGAACAAACAGGCACAGTCCTTGGGTAGGAAGAAGGGATGCCACGAGCAATTACAAAGGGGTTCAGAAGTTTCTTATCAAGTCTTGATGGACAAAGTGGTGCTGTACTATGATGGGGCCATAGTTGTAGGCCACGTGGTGGCTCACTGATAAGATTTCTGATTCATAGCTGTAGTTTCCACGGTTCAGTCTTGACATTTGTTCACAGTCTGCCTGATGTTTGCAAATTCTGTCTGTGATTGTTTAGGTTTTCGTTGGGTTTTAATATCTCTTCCAGTATTCCAAAAACCCACAGACTGATTAGCTACACTGTATTGCCCCCTCACATGTATTTGTATTATATTTACCCTTGCCCTTGACCATTCTTGAAAAATTAATTTTTGACCAGCCTGCTTACTGTACCTCTCAACCTCTTAGTGCAAGAAATTTGGACAAAGCCTAAAATAATGGAGGGACAAAGGCCCAAAATTAGGAACATAATTTAAATATTGCTCTTATAAAATTTACCAGAATAACAGGGTTTGTGTAAGCATGCATTTTTTGAAAGATATTAAGTCCAGAACTTAAATGTATGCCATTATTTAGCGATTTCAGTCCTCAGTGATTTCTGTCAGAAACATACCAAAAATATGTGGCAAAAATCTGGACATTTTGCGAAAATGTGGACAGTTGAGAGGTATGCTTCTTATCAGTTACCAAGTAATAGAAGACAAGTGGAAAAGTAAATATTTTTGTTCATATCTGAGTCTTCTGTGCAGTGCTGATATAACTGCATCATCAAGTCTGTGGCTGTGACACAGAGCAACAACTACCTGAATGCAGTCCAGGATTGACTACCAACCCAGGAACTGGAGAAGCTGTTAAGGAAGATTAGGAATGAGTGGTGAGTCCATCCTGGGAGGTCAAGAGAAATGCTGCAGGCAGCTGTAGTGCCAGTACCTCCACCAGAGAGAAGTGCACACACAGCAGTTAGCAGAAAGGGGGTTAGGAACAGAAACTGAAAAAAATCATGACTCCAAAGATGGTAATGACAATTCCATGACAGGCTGTCACCCCAGTGACCAGTGATGGGAGAACAGTTAAACACAGTCATGGCAAAGGCTAGATGGTGATCAAGCATTGGGGCAGGGGGGAGGAATACACAATCGCTGCACCAGTCTTACTTAGTTAACATTATTTTAAACTTTGTTCTACCCCGAAATGGCATGGTGGTGACAATAATATGTAAAATATTATTGTTAATAAATAATACTGTGAAAGTTGCCTCATTTCACTTAGCATTTTTCTCCTCCACAGTAATGTACAGAGTAGTTTTGCTTTTTCTTTTTCTTCAGCCTTTTCCATTGTTTTAGAGAACAGCACCAATAATTAATGCTTTAAGTATTTCTTGTGATCGTCATGTGATTTGTTTTTTTCCACTGGCTTCTTTTGATTTATGTTATTTGCAAGCATCTAAATGTACTTTTGGTTCTTTTTCATCAAGAAATGTTTGCTACATTGTGTTTGTAGAGGCACTAAACATTCTAGTTTCATTTACTCCCTGGCTCAGTCCTAGAGCTTGTGTTTCCTGTGATTCCACATGCGTGCTACCCACTCATCCATGAAAAATGGTTCACTTTATGACATGTCTTGCTGCAGTAATGCATGTGACATCTCAGATGCAATGTCATATCCTGACAGGAAATAATGCAGGGTTTCATAGAATTCTCAAATGATGCGCAGAAATACCACAAAAACTGGTATAGTCATTAAACAGAGAAAGAAATATTTAAATTTTGCTTTCTTTATGTGTGGCACATTGAGAGTCAGATTAAAGTGCAGGAAATGATTAATGATGGGAAAATTGTGACATTTGTATTGTAGTCTTTAATGTTGTTAAAGCATATTGCCACCATGGCATTTTATAGTAGTTAAAACACTTCAGCTTATCTGCATTTTTCAGATGAAGTCCAACTTTAACAGTGTTTAGTCAATTCATGTATGGAATTGTATTCACTTCATTAATTAAAGGGTCCAGTAAAGAAAGATTTTTTTTTCGATGATGTGCTTAGTACAGCATTTTTTTCAAACTAAGTTGCCAGACTGTTGTTGACACCACCTGTAATGGGCAAAGATAAGGGTTAACATTAATTAAACTAAGTACTGCTGTATTACCTTTTATATCCGCAGTGGTGCAGCGGTAGCATTGTTGCCTGACAGCAAGAGGTTCTTCTGTTCGATTCTTGGCTGGAGTGCAGGGGAGTACCTTCTGTGTGGAGTCTGCATGTCCTCCCCGCGGTTGGGTAGGCAATCGAAAGACATGCATAAATGGGCGTGCCTTCTTTGATGGTTGAACGTCGAGCTGGCACCTTGGCGTTCATGAAAATATACTGCCAATCATTAGCGGACCGGAGTTCCGCTGTGGCGACCCCTAACTAGGAAAAGCCGAAAGACAAACAACAACAACTGTTGTATTACCTTTTCTGTTGTGTGACAATGTACAGTGAAATGTTGTTTAGTTCAGTAATTTATTACATTTTCTACAGAAATATTACGAGGATAATAACTACAGTAGGTGTTCAATTAGATTTTTGTAATCTAGTTGGCCACTAACTAGTGGGTCTGAGGGCGTGTGTCTGAGGTTGAGAAAATGTAATCAAAATTAAAGGTTAAGAAAACTATGTAAATCCATCATATCCCATCTGTCATGCCCCGTCACATATGTTTCGGTTCTCACAGCATTCACAAAGCTAATTAGATGGATTCATTTCTGTCATCAGTTAATATTTTCAAGATGATTTAATTATCTGTAGGCTGCAGATAGAGTATGATTATCAGAAATGTTCTTGGTCACAATCAAAATAGGAAACGAAAAATAATCAGAAGGAAAAATATAGGTTAAATATTGAATTAAAAAAGCATATATATTACACTTTGCATTCCAGTTTCAGACCAATCTAAAAGAAGTTAGTTGGGTGAGTTTTTGGACAAGAATTACTGATTGTGACACTAAAGGGAACAGACCTGTGTAGTTAATGAAGCCCCAGTGCATCTGCAGTGAAACTGTTCGACATTAACACAGGACTAGAAGGAGATGTTTGCTAAAGGTGCAGCCTGAAAATGCAAGTAGTGATGCTGTGTTAGTGACTCAAGAGCTACAGAAAACACAATTTCAGAATTTTCTCATTCCTTCATACGTCTCAACTGTACAGATTTTTGCCTCATATTTTTTATCTGTTCCTCATAAAATTTGTTTTTTGACAAATCTCTATGATGATCTAATTATTAAAGTCACCAAATAATGACGTACATTGAGTTTCAGACTTGATATCCTTCAGAAAAACGCATACTAACGCAAACCCTGTTATTCTAGCAACTTTCTAAGATTTTAACAGCAGTGCATAAAATGTTCCCTATTTTTGGGGCTTTGTCCCCCTATTATGTAAGATTTGTCCATATCTCTTGCAATAACAGGTTAAGAGGTATGCATTCCTTGTGTTTTTTGTTTCTACTCGATTCTACACATTTTCTCCTGGATAAGTTATTCCTCAGTCTGAAAGGGGATATGTTGAGAAAAGCACTTATTCAGTAACTCCTTCTGTCAGAACCTTTAAAACTGCTTTAAAAGTCTGTTTTAGGAGCTTGCGCTTAACAAATTTCAAAATGAGGTACTGCAGAAGTTAAACCAAGACACTCTGTAGGTGCATTCAGAGCAGCAAGTCTGATTACTCCTGTAGTATTGACAAGAAAGCAAACACTTTTATGTCCTTATGTTGTATGAGTGGAACACAGAGTAAAAGTAATGTCTTTCGGCTTTTCCCTGTTCGGGGTCGCCACAGTGGAACTCCGGTCTGCTAATGATTGGCAGTAGATTTTTACAGTGCCAATGACGCCCAACCTTCAAGGAAGGCACACCCATTCATGCACGCACCTGCCTGCATGTCTTTTAACATCACTCAACCGCGGGGAGGGCATGCAGATTCCACACAGAAGGCACTCCAGCCGAGAATCGAACGGGAGAACCTCTTGCTGTGAGGCGACAATGCTAACTGCTGTACCACAGAGTACAATACTGAAAAAAAGAATGTTGGCTGCATTAGACTTTTTTTTGGATTTTTTTTATTTTAGTAGCGGGGGGTGGTGGTCAGGCAGCATGCAGCATTAACTTTTTGTTCCAGACCAGGATCAAGGCTTTTGGAAATTCTGACTTTCATATGCGTGTGTATTGAAACTGTAGTCCTACATACATATGCTTAGGCTAGCTTCATACAAAATAACCACCATTACCGCATGAAATATCTATATTTATTATGATGTTTACTTACATTTTTTGTTGGCTGGGAAATTCTACAGGGCAAGATCTCATTTTCAGTGTAGGACCTTTGGTGACAAATGCTGTTAATGTCTTTCGGCTTTTCCCGGTTAGGGGTCGCCACAGCGGAACTCCGGTCCGCTAATGATTGGCAGTAGATGTTTTTACGTGCTGACTTGCCGGGCCTAACGCACAACCTTCAACGAAGGAACGCCCATTAACGCATGTCGACACACATAAGATGCTGTAACTGAAAATCGAACGTGCAACGTCTAACTGTAATGCATTGTAATAATTTTTTGCAAAAAAACCCCATATTTTGTCATTACATTTGCAATCAGACTCGTGATCTCTTAAAATAATCTAACTGAATGTGACTTTTTCCAGAGCTCACTAACTGCACTGTGCAAAACATCCATAAAAACTTAGTGCCCTCTATCAGATAAAACACTGCCTGGCATAGTCCTCAAGAACCTTGACAGCTGTCTTATCCAAGTTACTTTGTAAAATGACAGCCATACGTAACCTCAGCAAAACCACATTACATATATTAGAATAAACTTATTACAAAATAGCCACATTTGCAGCACTGTCTATGCATAGTTTTGATGTTTATAACTAACTTGGATAGATGTCTTCCACTGTTAAATGTAGCTGCACACTTCACACTTACCATAAAATTGTATAATGACTGTAAATGTCCCTCTATTCATCTAATTATTAATCTCAGAGACCATTAAGGTTCTGTTGGTGGAAAAAAATCATTCAGGATAGGTGACTGTCCTCTTAGCTATTTCTACCCTAACTGTGAAATACAGCACCTTAGTTGCATATCAACAACCTAACATCAAATGCTCAGTATGATCTCTATCCACAATATTGTTTTGCCATAATGTGGCATCACTTATCTCTATTCTTTCCATTTACTCTTGTTGCTTATTTTATTATTTAAGAAAAGTAACTAACTATAAATAAATTCATTTTATCCAGTTGATGAGTATATAATGATTACAATAAACTCAGACTTAATTTTCTTTTCCTAATTTTGTGCTGTCCTGTCTGCTCTCACTACTGTTTCTTCACCCAGCTACTCCCACCTTCCACAATCTCATCTCTTGTTTATTTGCTTACTTACACTTAGTTGACCTAGGTTAGTCCCACTAGGCTAATAGCTTACATTACATTTGCGAAACTCTCAGTAGTCTGACGGTGCTTTCTTCTGTCTTCTACTTATACTGTCTATGCCTACTTTATTCCTTTTGCTTACCTTTCTGTACCTGTGCATATGCCATGTATCTCTGGGTTAGGGTTAGGGTTAGGGTTCTGTCCAAGGTTTGTAAATACCATGTATACTTTTGAATGATTGTGTAACTGCTGCATGCAATTCAGTTTGTAATTTAACTGATTGTAGGCACCATCTGCAAATACATTTTGTAACTGTTACATGTCTTTCTGTTTATATGGTGCATATGTCATATAAGTGCTTTGCTTTATCTGCTGGGTCCCCTCTGAAAGTGGGCACTGGCTGTAGGGCTAACATGGTTAACAAAATAAACTAAAACTAATAAAGCTATGCAAATAAATATACGTGATATAGAAGGTAATAATTCAGAAGAGAACGCAGCTGTTGTAACATAGTGTATGTTAAGTAACTAGAAGAGAATTGAATGTCAGATGTTTTCAAGAAGGTAATGGGGTTGCCAGATGAGAAACATTTTTGATGGAAAGTGAAATGGAATGATGGCTGTCTTTGTAAGTAGCAGTTTGGTGTGCTGTCTGAAGCATCTACAGGCTTGGGTAATGCAGAAGAAGTTTAAAAGTGCCTTACTGAAAGAAGTGCTGCCTGGTGACTTCAAATCCAGGGACAGGGCCTGCAGAAAGAGACACAATGGGTGGGGCTAACTAGAATGAGGCAGGGGTCTGTTAGGGTGGGTTCATCTTTGTATATCAAACTGATTTGTACAAATGCTTGTGTTGAAAAATGTATTTGTAAAGCTGCTTGTGTTAGAAATGTACCAACAGTGGGTACTGCTGGACAGAAACGAAATATACCTATATGTCAGACTGTGTGAAATGTAATATTTTGTAACAGATGATACTGGAAGAGAAGAGATTAATCTCAGTCCAACCAGCTCTGAAAAATAGTCTGAAATTAAACTACCTGGTTTAGGCCATAAAGATTGTATCTTATAGTTCTGACTGCAGCCAGAGACGAAATGTCTGTGAGAAGCCTGGCTTAGTAGTTTGCAAATGGAAGTGGTAAAATTGTTTTACAGCTTCAAGATGCTTGGCAAAGCTGTGTGTGTGTGTGTTTATTATGACACATATGGGATAGATTCTGGTTCAGTTTGTAGTAAAGGGGGTAGTGTGAGAACCGGAGTCAGATTTCATTCTATTGCTAGCACTGAAATGATATTTAGATATTAGTGAGAGATGTCACTTCACTCTCAGCAGTCTGCTTGTGAAACCTGACAAAGAAGGATCAGTCATCCACAAAATCATCTTGCCTTGCTCTAGTAAGTGAACTAGGGGACACTAATTCTTTACATCTGTCAAGACAATACAGTGAGATTAGTTAAGTATTGTTTTTCTGTATCTCTGCAAACTAAGCGTATGAGATTTGGGAGACATAAATTGAAAGGAGAATATTGACTACAGCACACAGTGATTTGAAACTGTATACTCGGGATCTGAGTATATAGGTAGACCCAGCTGTGAGTTTTTCTAATCATATCAACCAATTGGTTAATTATAGTTATAGAACTATAGGTTGCATAAAAATATTTATAAAGTCTAGGAAATCAAAAAATGATGAAGTCATTGTTAGTTAAACTAGGCCCAAACTTGAGTATGGAATAACAATATGGAAACCCTATAAGAAAACAAGCATGAGTAAACTGGAAAGAGTACAGTAGAAATGTACCAAAGGAATCCATGGATGTGAAAATTTGTTATTATGAAAGACTAAAATATTTGAACTTGTACAGTGTCTCTTATAGATATCTAAGATAAGATTGTATTCGGGTATATAAGGCATTTAGAGACAACTACCTTTGGGAATATTTGAGGTTTTCAAAAAGTACTAGAGAATAATCAGACAACTTATGTAGAAGATTCTGTAGGAATGAGAAGTGTACTAATTGGTTCTCTGACAGAGTAGCTGATGCATAGAACAGACTACCAGATTACATTAAAGCAAGCACTAGTTTAGATATTTTTAAGAAAAGCCTGGGCACTAATTATGGGAACAAGTGTTTTGTTATATTGGCAAGCTAGAAGGGCATTAATGCCTTTGCCTGAAATATTTGCATGCATGTATGTAATCTTTCTATCGGTGTTATTTTTAATATTTCCTGTGACTGAAACTCTGGTGTTGATTGGAAATAGATGTTTAGTATTTTCATGTTCTTTTATTATTTATTATTAAATATATTTAAACTTTTCATTGTGGCTGGTCTTTTAGAGAATATTTTAACCTTTGAGAGTACTTGTACTTATTTGGTGAGACTTTGGCTGCTCCTGAAAGCCTTGCTGTGTGGTTAACATTGCCATTGGCATTGGTGTTAATTTCACTCAGTATAACTAGGTACCCTGGCAAGAGTATTAGAGTAGCTGGCTTTGTGGGTGTTCTGGTGGCAGTGTTATATACCTTATAGCCCGGGCAGAGGTGGTAGAGCTAGTGAATCTGTGCCAACCTTTCCTGTGTGTGTGTGTGTGTGTGTGTGTGTGTGTGTGTGTGTGTGTGTGTGTGTGTGTGCACGCGTTTGTGAAAATCAAAGCTCAAAGAGAGTGCATGTGTCAGTTACTTTGAACAGGGATGCTGAGAACACTGATTTCACAGAGAGGGTGGTGGAGGACTTGGCTTGGAACACCCAGCTAAGGACTTAACTGTATAGCTGTGTCAATGGGAAGTCTTATTTGGAGGCTAGAGAGAGAGAAGTGAAAACACAGCCCCAGGATGGGAGTATACTCCCTGTGTACTGTTAAGGGAAATTTGCTTGGTGCATAGAGCTGCATCTGTGTATATCTATAACAGCAGTGGTGCAGCGGTTAGCTTTGTCACCTCACAGCAAGAGGTTCTCAGGTTCGATTCTTGGCTGGAGTGCCTCCTGTGCGGAGGCTGCATGTCATCCTTGTGGTTGAGTGAACGTTAAAGACATGCAGGTAGGTGCGAGCATGTGTGGGTGTTCCTTCTTTGAAGGTTGGGTGCCGGGCTGGCAACTTGACACTGTAAAAATCCACTGCCAATCATTAGCGGACCGATGATCTGCTGTGGCGACCCCTAACAGGGAAAAAACAAAAGATGTTGATTTGATCTAGATTTGTTCCAAGTGAACGTCTGTCACCAGTGTCAGTGGTGAGGATTGAGGCTCTTTAATTACTGGCCCAGAGGAGGGACGTCACTGTCACAGCACCAGTTTACTGATTGTTTTTGCAGGTAACCTTGGTAAAGACATCCAGGTGGTTGCCTTAAAGACAGAGCACGTTCCTGTTCCTCGAACCCTGCATGACATTCAGCTTTGTCTTCAGTTGAGTAGGAGCCATAAAGTTTCCCCTGCACACTCCCATCCTGCAGGGGCATTTTGATGATGATTTAGGTTATAAAGGCTGTTGCGTCATAGTAAGAAGTGTGGTGGTTAGAGAAAGCAGGTGCAACACTCTGCATTGCATGAACATTAGAGTGGCTGAAGAATAGAAGTCACCTTCAGGTTACAAAGGGCTCAGAAGATTTATGCTGCAAGGTAAGGGAAATAATTTAGCTACAAATGACTGTACACAAAGCCTCAGGGCCTGAATAACGTTGTGATCCCAGTGGGTATGAAGTAAAGAAGTACAGACACCTTGCTGTGTGTTTTCTACTTGGAAAGAATCTTTCAAAACTGATAGGTGAAGTGGTGTAAAATCATGAGGTACAAATCTATAAAGAAAATATCATGAAATTTCATTCAGCTACAACATTCTATGTACTAAGGAAATTCACAAGAATAGAAATGCCACAAAGGGAAAGAAACTGATACATCATGTTGTTTGAGCATGTTGAAGGGGAATCATTCTATAAGGAGTAAACTAGACTCTAGGACAAGGAATGTTTGGCAAACTGGCCTTTAAATATGTACACTTGGTTACTCTATTTTCTATTAAAATACAGACCTTGCCCTTTGTGGTTGGTTTCTATAGTCAGTCCCTGCCACTGTACAAAGGCCATGCAGATGTGACTGATGTATCATACAGTACTTCCCAAAACATTACAGGCTTTACCTACAGCTCCCACTTTATTAATATTCCAAACACCGGGGTCATTACAGTGTTTGGAAATGAATTTAGTGACGATAGTTGATGAGGTTTTGGGTAGATGGCCAAAAGCAGTCAGTATTTGTGGAAGTTGACCACAGCCAAACAGCAGTATCCCTCCCCCGACACACAATTGTTTGCATTAGTCTTACACAAATGGTGCTTCTGCAGTGGAATAATAACTACCTCCTGAATTGTGTGGGTGATGCCTCTTCTTCTGCACCTCAATATTTCCCCTGTCTTTTTCAGATTTTTTGAGGATACAAAATAAATGAAGCTAAAACAAAGACACTAGTGGTAAATTATGTACCCAGACATGAAGTCGTTCAGGAATACCCATATTTATGGGGATACGATAAAATTAAATATTTAGGAGAATGGCTTAACCATGATTCTAGTGTGGCAGCTAAGGGTATGTGGGAAGAGACTAAACAAAATATAATACAAAAACAGAGACAATGTAAGCTTTGTTTATATGGATATTAAGATACAAGCAGTTAAAATGGTTAGTCCCTTTAGTCTTATACACATGGCAGGTATATTTTTATCAACCAGAGGAGAAGTTGTGGGTAGCAATTAATAAAGAGCTGAGTGACTTTATCTGGGAGGAGAAGATGGCAAGAGTCAAGTAGGATAAGCTGATTCTTCCAGTAGAACAGGGTGGACTGGGATTACTCGATTTGAAGGGGTATTTCAGAGCTACACAGTTAAGGATCATATAGCTCAAGTAGAAAACTATAATTCAAAGTGGAAAGGGATGACAGTGAAACACTGTGAAGCTCAAGAAATAAGGAGAGACTAGGATTCTGGATGCAGGCCTTTAAGGAGAATAACAATAATCATGCAGAATACTGTAGCCATAAAGTAACGAAGTATTCTAAGAACTAAACCAACATGGAAATGGAGAAAGGAGATTCTGCCGATAGGGATAACTGCAATTGAGGATACAGACGATAGGCAAGAGGGGGATGGAATTTATTGGGGAAAACAGGCAAATAAATCAAGGTATTGGGAGCAAATAACTAGGAAGGGAAAAATAATAGAATAGGAAGACGCCAAGAATGTATTTGGACTGCAGGTTAGAGATTGCCTTCCCTATCAGGGATTAATAGAGTATAGACAGAGAAAGAAATAAGGGGATCCTAAATGAAAGACCAGCACTGGTAGAGTTTTTAACTGAATCTAGAACAGAAGCTGCCATTTAAAAAAATGAATGATTAGTAGAGCATATAAAATATTGTGTGATAACTATACAAGTCAATCAGAGGAGGTTAGAAAGGATTGGGAAGAGAAGACTGGATAAGCAGTTCACAAACAGTGGGAAGATATATGCGTATCTCCTAAATATGCAACACAGTCTAAAAAATTTAGGATTTTTGCCTGGAAATGTTTACATATATATTTTTATACCCCAAGTAGACTCCAGAGAATTTTTCCTCAAGTAGACAGTAAATGTTGAACGTGTGAAGAGGAAGAAAAATAAACGGACCTAAAGTCAACCACCTACTGCTGTGAGTATGTAAGATCGCTTACTTCCACTTCTGTCCTGTCTGTGACACCAAAGGAAAGTATATCCTCTTTTTACCCAGTTAGGACATGGATCATCATCAGTAGCTTTGGCTTCCAGGAAGAATCTGACTTTTCTCTCCAAATTAATCTCCGACAAAATTTGTTGATCTAGCACTAATTTCTCATGGGTGGAATGCCACTTTCTCTCACACACACACACACACACACACACACACACACACACACACACACACACACACACACACACACACCTTCCGCTTGGAGAACCATCCTTCCACTAAGTTTATTCCCTTCAAACTTCAGTATACCTTAACACCTCTCCTTCCCAAAGCTGTTGTCATTCCCATTCAGCTGTACTCTCAGGGAAAACACAACCAGGACCTGCCTTACTAATGCTCAGTACCTAGCTACATTGTACTAAATATAGCTCCTCCTTCTTGGCTCCCAGACCCTGTCAGTTTCTGTATATCTACTTAAAATGCCTTACTTACTGCTATAACTTGCAACGACAACTTAAATCATGTTTAATCAAACAAAGCCAGAACATAAAGCATTCAGCTTACTCTGGCCAAAAGTTTGTATCTCCAAACCAGCCAACCTGTTCTGTGTTGTTAGTTTTACAATCTTAGTGATTGAAACCCATGTATGCCTTGTAAATAGACACTATGTACTGCCGTACTCGGAGTTGTTACAATTGGTAGTGCTGTAATTGCTTTTGTAATGTTATCTTTGGAGTCGCACTGACATTTGTTGTTGACTGCTTACAGCAGTAGCTTTTCATCTTTGTATACAACTTGGATGGGCTTGAAATTGGTCTAATGTGATCATCTTCCTACCCAGGTAAACAAACACAGATAAAGAAATAGCTTTGCACCTGTGAGTCTTTGCTGCCGTTGGTCCTTCGTCAACAGTGTCTTGGTGTACAGCACTTTAGTGATGCCATAATTTGTGTTACTTCTGACAAGAGTTTTTCCATCCCCCCCCCCCCCCATTTTCTTGCAAAGGGATTATGTTTGCCATCGTTTGGACTTTTGGTATTAACTCATGTTGGAAAGTTTGGTAGACATAATAGTCCTTGGTGTTCTTAATCCTGATGTTGCATTTTTTTTCTTTGAGTTAATGCCATCTGTTTCTTTGTTTTTTATGTCTTTCTCAAGTTAAAAGACTAGCCGTAAAGTCCTGTGAACCATATTTCTGCATATTGGTTTACCTTTACTATCCCTCGCCATGAATTGCGAGTAGAAGTAATTACATAGTTACATAATTCCTCTGCTTTTTCTGAGTCACTGAGCCCTAGTATCTTCCATTTTATTCAGTATTGCATTATTTTTACTCATTTCCTTCTGTGCTTATTTTGTTCTTTCTTAATTTCATTTCTGTCCTTTCCTCACTCTCCTGTTGTCTTTCTCCTATAATATGGAACATTTTTGTTTTTCCTGTTTCTTGTTATCACTGTAGTTCGTCATTGCAGCCATCATCCTTGTTTATTTCTATGTCCAAGGTCCATGAGCTTCTTTACTGCTTTGCATGTTATAAAATAATTAGCTATTCATTAATATTTATGGCTATATCTTTCCCTTTAGTTTGGTGACCCCGATTTAAGTTTCTTCAATTTAACCTATTTTCAGACATGATACAGGCAAAAGGCTGATTAAACTAAGACAAGTGTGTCCATTGACCCCATATTTGTGTTGAGCAGTACTTGCCATTTGTTAATACTACTATTTACAAGACTCTACAGCTTTTTATTCCTCTTTATCTTGCCTTTCTGTAAACGTTGTAGGTTTATGGCCCCCACCCACAAAAAGAAAGCCCTGTGTTACAGATAGAAAAACATTTTGCTTTAGTGAGCTAAGAAGATGTATTTTTAAGAAGTTCTTAACATTTGTTTGAACTGTACCAGTAAAGTAGAACTTTGAGTAGAATAACTATCAGTTACAGTGCAGATTTTTTTTTTACATTTTTTCTAGTAATACTTGTACGAAAGAAGAGTTAAATGTGTTTTTCAATACAGAGGTTTCTTTGCTGTGTGTGTTTTGGAAAAGCACACTCAAATGTTGCGTATTGCAGTACAATTGTCATATGGTGGTTGACTGTGAAGAAACATTGCCATTGTTAGCCATGGTCCAGGGGGAAGGCATTTGCAGACCACTCAATTCCCCTTAGCAAAAAGCCTAGTTTCAGTAGCATTGTGCATTACCACAGTGACAGTTGGAACTAAGGCTGAGTAAGTACTGCGCTCTGCTGTTTTATATCATTTGTCTAGCCTCTGCAGAATGCAAATGAGAAAAAAATACTGCAGTGCCAAGCTACTTTTCAGATTCATATATCAGGATTGAATTATTGTGTTACTGTGTCTGAATGTAGAAAAGAAAGCACTTGGTTTTTCTTCAGAAACCTGCAATGCAGTTGCATACTGTTGAATAAAGCATATTCTTATGACACTGCAATTCTAAGACAACTGTTTACTTACAAGACTTGTGTAGGTAGAAATTAGATAATGTGGATATCATTTAAATTGACCAGACAATAAATGTTTTTGGATTGGTAATTTGTTTTGCAGACTTGAACATTAATTTTGCCTACTTCAGCCTCTAAATGCCATGAGAAGGGACATTCGTATGAAAGGTGTATGTTCTAGTCTGAAAATTTGCTGACCAGTGCAGTATGACTTCTTTTCTTTTAAAGACCTGTTGAAGTCAAACATGCATTAAAAGGTGCCTGACCCACTTCGTAATGCATTTTCTTCATCAAATCTAGAAGAATATTGGCCGTCTGACCCAGCAAACTGAAGTGTTCAGGTCCAAATGTACAAAGGACCATACTTGCTAGGTAACAGCTTCATGGTTCTAAGCACCTTGTAATCAGTGTATACTTAGATGACTGTCAGCGATGCTGTAAATTGTTTTGGCCCTCTTGGTTGCTATGCAGCCTGTTTCTTGGTAGTCATGTACTTAGTGTGGCTTCGCTCTGATGGCTGTTTGTAATGCGATGTGACTGTTTAACTGATGGCCTTTGAGGTGTTACTAAGATGCGTATGATGGTTGGAATAGGGATGTTGTATGTGCTGCTGCTGGCCCAGCTGGTAACAGTAAGTCAGTTGGATGCTGAAGCCTAATTGCTACCTCTCAACAGTCCAAAATTTTGCAGAATGTCCAAACTTTTGCTCATGTTTGTGGTCTGCTCCTCATAAAATTTGTCTAGTAAATCAATGAGGAGTGAATTAACTAAATATTGGCAGACATTTGACTTTCAATTTTCATATATTATAGAAAATTCATGCTATTGCAAAATCTGATATTCTAACAACTGTATTTGTAAGAGGGGTATTTTAAGTCTGTCCCTGACTGCTGCCCTGTGTTTCCCCCATTATTTTTGGCTTTGTCCAAAATTACTGTAAGAATTTGAGAAGTATGGGCCAATGTATTGCTTTCTCTGGTTACAACAACTTTACAACTGTACTGCACATGCAGGTAATGACCTCAAATATTTCAGGTGTGCTGAGATTCGGCTCACTACTTCTTAGAAGCGGAAGTGAATTAACTCATTTTATTTTTCTGGTGGTTTGTTGGACGTGCCCCATTAGTATCCATATCCCAAGATCCCTTCTTTGAGGAGAATCTTTGAGCACAACCCAGGTGATCCAAGTTAATTTAGTTGCTCAGATAACTTGGGGAAGGAAGGGAATAATGAAGTTTAGCCTGCTTGCCACTCTGTGCCCCCCCCTTCCCTCAAAGTCAGATGTGTTCTGCGTAAGTGCAGTGTTATAGTGCTATAAAGAATATGTTTAAAGGTCATGTGCAAAGTTTTTTGTGATTCCTTTTTACTGTAGTTAGACCATATTTCCAATTCTAAAATAGAGTTTAACTTTAGTTACTTCGGTGGGACTCTGCTTGTTAAGGTTTATAAACTTAAATTTGTAATGACTGTAGGCTGAGTAGCTGGCTGTCCTGATTCCATGTGATGTGACCGAGAATTCTAATGATGTAATTGTTAGCACAATCAGTTTGACAATTTGTAGTGAGTGGGTGTTTTCTGTAATCTGTAGCATATTTCACCCACAAATGCAGCACAGTCAATCAGCTAGGCAATAAATCAACAGCTAAATGCAGTTATATTCAAGTAAAATCAAATTGGAAGGGAATTAAGATTCTTTGTAAAGCATTTGACTGACACACGGTATAGTAACATAGTTATCTATCATTAGGTAATAAAACATGTTATACAGTTTGTAAGGAATTTTATTCTGTTCTAATTTGTTTTAGCTGAATATGTTGTTCTTTCGGCTTTTCCCAGTTAGGGGTCGCCACATCGGAACTCCAGTCCACTAATGATTGGCAGTAGATTTTTACAGTGCCGAGGTGCCAGCTCGACGCCCAACCTTCAACGAAGACACGCCCATTCTACGCATGTCTTTCGAACGCCACTCAACTGCGGGGAGGACATGCAGACTCCACACAGAAGGCGCTCCAGCCGAGAATCGAACGGGAGAACCTCTTGCTGTGAGGCAACAAAGCTACCGCTGCACCAGTTGTGTTTATTTGTTGTCTGAATGACTGTGCTGCAGTTGGGATTTGAAATCTGCTGTTGACTACAGAAAACAACAGCCCACTACAAACTGTGCTACCAATAACATCATTATAATTGTAGGTCACGTGACATGGAATCAGGAAGTAACTGGGCAGGTTGCTCAGCCTTCAGTAACTAGAAATACAAGTTTACTATAATAGATTTTACTTTAGTGGAACTGCGCCTATTTTATAGACAGAAAGCCCACTTTACATTATGAGGGCATAATTAGAGTAAAAAGAAATGGTAACCTAACACTTTGTACATGGTCTTTAAACATAACTCTCAACTAATCAGTGACAAATCTCAACAGAATCAGACACAAATTCATAAATAATCTGGGGCAATCAGGGACACTCTCAAACATTAGTACTATTAACTTGAAATATTGACAAGAGTAAAATAATTTGAATTGATGCATGTTTTCTGAAATAAAAGAAGTCTGTAACTCGTGTCATTATTTTTTAAAGTATAATTCACCACCTTTTCAACAAAGTCCCCACTTTAGGAGGAATTAAGAGGGACAGAGAAAATCTGAGTCAGAATCAGGTGCAGATGAGTGGTATGTCTCTAAGGGAGCATAACTCTGCAGGATTGTGACCAACCAGAATCAATGCCAGCCATTTCCAAGTAAAGCAATACATAGGTATGTGCATTCATATGTGATGCTTTGCTTTCAGAAAAGTAATTTGTGGGTCTGTATATGAACTTTTACTTCTGAATCTTCTAAGGAAAGAAGACTATATGACCAGTTGTAAAGCCATCCATGTTTGTCCTTGAAAAGCATGTACCCTTCATTCATGTTTAACTTCAGCGTTACTGTTCTGTGGTATTTTATTTTATTTATTTATTTTACATTTGTTTACTGGGAAAGTCCAACTGAGTGTGAGCCCATTTTCAGTTGAGGCCCGGGGAGAAAAGCACCACAATATGTACAGTAGAGTAACGTTTACATTATTACAAGGACACACACAGAGTAAAGCTTACTGGAGAACATTGCAAGGACAAAGTTAAGCCACATATGTAATTATAAAATCTTATACAATAGTTTGAAGAGAAAACTTAGAAAAAAAAATCATTTTTTAGTGTCTAAAAGGATAGATTTTACAGTTTGAGCAGAATGGAAGAGAGACAAAGTAAATGGTCAGGTTTATCGTGCCATAAAATGGGAGTGGAGAGAGAGATTTAGTAAAGAAATGAAAGATTAAGTTCAGGCAGAAGGTTCAAAGGACAGCAAGAGTCAGTTTATTGTGGGGAAAAAACAAGGACATAATTGGTATAATACCTAAACAGATTAAAAGGATGATTTTGTCTTTAGTGACTGCATTAGTATTTGGGATAGAGTGGTGAAAAAGATGGTAGTTTTAGGATTAAAAGGATAGCAGGTAGAGTGAAAGATTGTCAATATTACAGTAAAATTGGAGATGCAAATACAGTTTCTGTAGGGTGATTAAAGCAATAGGAAGAAAGTGTAGTGATAGTGGATTGTGGAAGTAGAAGGGGAAATGTGTTTTATCCTGGGGAATTACACAAGCATAGCCATTTGTTAGACAGATGATCT
This sequence comes from Protopterus annectens, assembly GCF_019279795.1. NCBI lineage: Eukaryota > Metazoa > Chordata > Ceratodontiformes > Protopteridae > Protopterus > Protopterus annectens. The sequence continues at coordinate 258,108,620 of NC_056729.1, forward strand.
TTGAGTGTGTTTTTTTTTTAATGGGTGATGTTGAATATAATTCTAAGATCTGGAGGCAGAGAGTTCCATAATTTGGCAACATAGCTAGACTAGAGTATTATATAAAATGAATGAAGTCTCAACCCATTTTTAGTTGTCAGTAGTCATTATTTTATTATTTTAGTTTTACCATAGTTGCAGTTTGTTTTGGTTAGAATCTTAACAGCCTGTTAGTTTTTCTTATAAACAGATCCAGTGTACTTCAAAAATATAAATATACTGTTATGTTTAGAACCGCGCTGTGTCTATCCCCATGTGTTAAACTACTTGAAGTGGTTTGGATAAAATAGGAATGTGACTCATCAAATAAAATTTAAATATGCAATGCAGTGGTGTACCTAGCATATTTAACTCTTGGGCAGAATTTTTTTTAACCCCCACAGAGATTTTTGTTTCTACCATCTCCTCCTCTATAGTAGAAATCATGACATTAATTAAAAAAAAAGGAATGGCTAGCAAAGAGGAAGCTAGGAGCAGGGATCACATCTCCAACATACTTGGCTATCCTGCAGTTAGGCTTGTCCCCAGCAAATAACTAGTGCCAGAGTCATGGACTTGAGCTAAATGTCAAAAATGCATTATCATCTCATTTGGAAAGTTGAGTATGATATTGACAGCACACACCTTAATGCTGATCCAGTTGTTTGGGAGTTGGTAACTTATGTGGACAGTTGACCCCAAATTCTATTAGGAAAAGATCAAGATGAACCAAATTTAATTTACAAAATCAGAGACAGGCTCAACTTGCTTTTTACAGTGCATCACACAGAGAGAGAGAATAAAGATTGCAGCATACATGCAAATGGACACTAGTCATGTAAAGTTAGACTATAAACTAAGCAAACCATATGAGAGTAACTTGAAGACCAAGCATATTAAGCAAATACAAGAACATTCTGTAAAATTGGGGACACTTTTTCAAATTTGCTTCATAAAAGTACACACTAGCTGTTAATGCCCAGCTGTAAACTGAGCACCAATTATTTCATCAAAACACAGCTAGCCACCCCCTCCCAAGAAAAGAAAAATGTGGATTTTCCAGTGCATTTTGCACAGATGCGCACTAGCTAGCCCTTAACATCAGACTTTAAGCTCAGCAAATGAAGAGGACAAATTCCCATAGCACAGTTAGCCATCCCCTACCCAAAAAGAAAAATTCATACAAATGCACACTAGCCAGCCTTTAAAGTAATATGAAAAGTACAAAATTACTACCAACCTCTCCAAAAATATTCAGATTTATTCACACAAATGCATGTTAAGGATGGAATTTAAACTGACCAAGTGAAAAGGACAAGTTGTATTCATCCACAGCACAGCTGGCCAACCCCCCCCCCAAAAAAAAAAAACTGATACAAATATTCAAGTTTATTACAGTAAATATTTACTTGCCAGCCTTAATGGCAGAATTAAAGCAGAGCAAATGAAATGAGAAGCTACTTTAACCCACAGCCCAGTTAGGTACCCCCCACCCCACCAAAACAAGTAAAGGGCAGAAGAGTACAATGAAAAAACAAGAGAACATAGATATCCAATTTCAAAATGTTTAAACAAACGCATATATGCACGCACACAGTATTTAAACAAATGTAAACACACACATACTAGCCTAGCCACCATCCTTCCATCCCTTTCGCCAAAAATAAGAAAGATAATCTAGTTATATCTGCATAAAATAACATGCTTACCTTCTGCCTGTATAGTCCAAAATAGCCTGACTGTTTGACTTGCTGTTATTAATCTAGTTTGCCAGGTTCAGTTAAAATGGTCTTGTCTGTAGCTCCTTCCAAGTTTCCTTCAGTCCTCTACCACGGTCTCACACATGGATGCATGGACACACACATGCATGCAAGAGGAAGAAAAAAAGTGTTTACTTTAGAGCTGGATCATGGTCAAATGGGGCCCTAGGCAAGGTAATGGATCAGGGAACCCCCCCCACACACACACACACACACACACACACTACCCCCCTAGCAACCATTTCAATGTCAGATTACTTAGCTATTTCTTTCCATTTACTATAAACACACTGTTCAATCCTCTCAGTGTACATTCTGTTTTCTTCTTTATGTCTACAATGGTTACAGTTATTTGGATTTAATTTACAACTTTTATTTCAAGTTTTACAGTGCGAACATTGATAGACATTTGTTAAAAAAACAATACAGTGTAACAATGAAAACAGACTTAGTGTTAACAGTAACCTTTGGAGCCCTTGAAACTCACACACTGAAACCCACATTCAAAGAAAGTGCATCTGGCCACTGGTGGATTGTTTACCTTTGGGCTGTTTTCAAACGATAGGCCCCTTGCACACATTTTCAGGACCATGGATACATGCATTCACCTTCTTGATTGTATCAAATTATATTCCTTGTATGGTGTAGGATCACTTGTTAGTGTGTCTTTTTTAAATTTGTAGTTTTGAACATTTGTCCAGTAAGCAATGAAACAAAACATATGACCCAATAATGACAAAACTGACCATTTCAGAACATTTCAACCACAAAAGGCCCCTCAAACTTCTGGCATTACAAAACACCAAAGTGAGTCAATATGTACAATCTTTGCAGAAGTAAAAGTCATCTGAATAATTCCACATTAAACAGATCTGGAACTAATGAAGAGGTTGCTGCTAGCAAACAATGTTATATTTGTGTTTCATCTACAAACCAGTGCCTGCTGCCCTTGAAGAATAAATTACCTATATAAAATTAACAAAAAAATTGCTAAGCTAGTAATATTGCAGTAAGGAATGGATGACAAACCAACAATAAGTTCATAGTTACTATGCATCTCTTCCAAAGCAGAACCCCCCCCCAAAGTAGAAAACTGTATCAACAATCCATCTGTATGCTGCGGGAGTAGAACCCACAGACTTCTGCATCAAAAGCAAGTATGCTATTTGTTATAATATCTAGATCTATACCAAAATCTACTATATCTAAATATAGTATATATACATATGAGTTTCAGGCTTAATACTTTCAGAAAATATATGCTAACACAAATTCTGTTATTACCTTAGAATGTTGCTAAGAAGGCTGCTAGAATAAGAAAAATATTTAAAATCTGTCCCTATTTTTGGGCTTTTGTCCCCCACATTATTTTAGGCTTTCTGCAGATTTGAGGTAGACACACACAACGTTTTGTATATAAATTCCACATGGAATGCTGAAAAGGAATATGCAACAAGTGCATGTGTCAGTGTATGCAGGGATTCACACACAGAGGGCAGTCTTAAAGAAAAACGCCCATAAGGGATCTGGCTCTGGTTTTATTTTAAGATTTTTGCTTTTAAAATGCAAAAAGCTTTTAAAAGGCAAGCCTCTGCACCCCCATCCTGGGCAGACCACACTGTCTGTCCCCTCATTACTACACCCCTGATGCAATGTGTTCTCTTGCTTATGTAGTTGGAAGAGCACACTAAGAAGTTTGTATTTAGTTACTCGCTTATCTTGCTCAGCAGTGTAACTAGAAAATGTCCGAACATATCAGAAGTGCAGATTTGGTCAGAAAAAAACATGACTGAGATTAAAATCTTGACAGCATGCAAATTTCCATCAGATTATTTTTCACAGACATGTATTACATTTTCCTTTGGGGGCAAATATATTCTCTTTCAAAATTATAAGTGCTCTTTGTTGTTACTAACAGTGGAGCCGACATAGTAATTATTTTCCTTTAAAAGTAATGTTTTTGGCATTTGAAATGTTTAGACAGAAAATAAATTTTGGACAGCACTGAATTTTAATAGAAAAATTAAAGCTAAATTTGTTTGCATTTGTAACTTGCAGACAATTTGTTAGAAAATTTCAGAAATGTAGTCCCGTATAGGCAATAACTGATCAGGCCAAGGTGGAACTTAATTTTTTTTTTTCACAGAACAATTTAGGGTGCAGCTATTAACTCACCATTTCATATAAAATATAGCCCAAGTACAATTTGTAGATGACTTTCCATATACTGTTCTTATAATATCCTACTATTGCAGTCCAGCATGGATATAGACCAGACATAACCACAATGTCTCGAAATAGTGTCCGCAATGAAGGGATTTTAGGGATGATGTAAAATTAATAAAATGAGCTAACCAAAGTTAATCCAGTAGGTAGAGAATGGGCAGACAATGAAGGACAGTGGCTTTGCTCAGCTGTGAAATTGGTTGTCACATGTCCTCCACAGTTGAATTTGCTGTCATCTTTTCTACATCTTTTCTGCCCATGTTTTGTGCTCAACATGTGATAGTGTCTAGAATGCAACTTTGCTTCAGGTGAGGTTACAACAGTGATTTCTATGGCATCATCGACTTTTTCATCTTGTTAACATCCATCTTCGAATATTATGTAGCTACAGGTTCTTCCATGTCAGTGATAGAAATTCTCTGCAATCCAGTTTGTTGGTCTCCCTTTTCAGGGCAACCTACATTTCTGGCCAGTTAGTCACTTATCTTTTATAATTCTGTCCCCATCTTCTGACACAGCTGACATAGTTGTGTGCTTTTCGCTTTGTATATGAGCAAGCTGTTATGTGGCATAGTGTGAAGATATCATGGGAATGTAAGTAAATTACATCTGTGGCCTAATTCTCTTACAAGTTCTTTGTGGTGACATGATCAGATGATCAAATAAATGTATCTTACAAGTATATAAACCTAAAAAAAAATCCTTTGGTCAAAAACTCTATAGCTTTTCCCCTGCTCTGCCTTGGAACAAACTACCCATGTCTCTTAGAAACATTACCCATATACCCTTGCATTCAAGAAAGCTGTAAAAAAACTTCTTCCTCAGCTCCAGGATATGTCACTGTCCTCACCTCACTTGATTCCTGTACGTTTTACCCCATTCCTTACCCCACTCGTCCCTGTCCCTACATGTCCGTCCTTCCTTCTTTCCCCCTTTTCTTCTCATTTCTTTTGTCATTACATGGTATTTTAATATTTCTCTCCTGCTGTCTTCATTAGTTTGTCCATGCAACTAACTACCTTTGTCCTACTGGTTATATAGCCACTGTATTTATATCTGTGCCAAATTCAGTTCATTAATCAATATGTAGTTATGTTTTTTGTGTACTGATTACAATTCTAATGTTTATACCTTAACCTGTTAATTACCTGCTCTTCCTATTACTACATTATGAGAGTGTATTATTCGATATTGTACTCTTAATAACTTCTTTATTTTGTCAATTTGTACTGTTTCCGTATAACCTACTTAATTGTGTTGCGGAGCTTTTCTCCCCGGGCCTCCACTGAAAAAGGGCATTTGCTCAGTCGGACTAGCCTGGTTAACAAATGTTAAATAAATAAATGTCTGCCTCCTTTGCGTTGCTTTGATGAGAGGAGGTTTTATTTACTCACCTCAGTTAGGCTGGTTGAAGCATATTTGTATGAATCTCAAGAGTGCTTCTTTATGTTCAAACTTTATCAGGATGTTACTGTACTAAAGGAATGCATAGTTGCATGAACTGATCAAATGTAAGAATTAAAGTAAGAAATGTTGTGCTGGTCTGTTCACAGAAAACACAGACACTAGAACACATAGGTGATGATGTAATACCTTTTATTGGACCAACAATGGTTTTGCAGTTTATTGAACTTTTGGACCAGTAGTTGCCCGATAACTCCAGATAAAGAGCTCCTATGAGTTTGAAAGTTCAAATAATTGCAAAACCTTTGTGTATACTAAATGAACTGAGCAAGGTGAAGTTGCTTATTTAGTTTCATGCATTTTTCAGCCATTTTATTTAAAAAATAATTTTTTCTAGGGGAGATGTTTTGATAAAATGGAAGTTTGTAAATGTATTTGAATGTCTAGTTTGTGTAATTATGCAGAGCCTGGTGGTAGTGTGTAGCTTGTACTCACATGCAGTCCTCCAAAGCTTTCCCTGTCCCATTCAGAATAAATTAGATGTAGCTAGGATCCCCCAGGATCTATTTTAACTTCTGCCATATTCATTGACCAGTTTGAGTTCTTTGCTTTTAGATTTTCTTGTTCCTTTAAGATTGTTATATTTGTTGATGTGGTATTCACTTTCTCTTCGCCTAGCACATTGCCCCTTGACTGTGGTAGCTAACCTTCTTTCAGTGAGTGTCAGCAATGAATATGCATAGTTGCTTACTCCTCAAGTGTAGTTGCTTCTGTAATGATGAGCTCTGCCATGCTAGAATACTGAAATGTGAATGTTCTTTGGGTGGTACCACTGATAGTCGATCACCACTCTATCTCTGTGCATTTTTGTCCAGCCATTCATCCACTTTTCAGTACCTTTTAAAACTTGCCGGTGTTCCACAGTGAGTCTGCGGTGCTAATGTTTTCAGTAGTTCTGTCTGTAACTGCGCAGTGTTGCTGTCTTTCCTCATTTTGTAGAAAATGTAGGAGATTTACACTTAAGTGCAGAAATTAAGTTAAATGTATTTGGAGATTAAATGCATGGTTAAGTGAATTAAAGTGGGTATTTATGGTGGCATATGTAGGTAGTGTTCAACTTCTCTGACACCTTTTGTGTCAAGAATTATGACTTTAACTGTGGAGATCGATATAAAAATAAAGTCGAAACAAATTCACAATTCATTTATAGTTACATTAAGAAGTCAACATTGGCATAAGTTGTCCATAGCACCACATCATTATCATATGCAACATTCAAATTCCTTTCTACGTATTTTTGTGTGTGCTGTTTAAGATTTGGGCTTGTTACCCTTTTCCACTCGTGTCATACATTTTCATGCAATGTAAAATCGCAGAAGTGGCTATGCTTTGGTGGCTTGTTGTGTAGACCAACTGTCATGTACTTGGTTTCTTACTGTTTTATATTTTCTTTTAGTGTTTTCCTTACTTGTGTGTAACCTGCCGTCTCACATGCAAACATAGAATTCATTGTTTTTCTACTGTTTGATACGTTTCACATTAGCAGTATGAAACTGTTGGATTACGCATCAAAATGCATTGTACAGTGCCTTACTTAAACCATTATCAAAACCTAAATGGTCTATACCGCAGGCATTAAGTGCTAATAATACATAAGCATTACAAATCAAGCACTTCCTAAAGGCTAGGCTAGGTTTTGGAATATATGGTTATAACAGAGAGAGATGGTATACTAGGAAGTCTTAACGAAGGAGACAGGGAGATTCCACTGTATTTGAACAATTCTCCTTTCTCAGCAAAATTCCTGGCAAGTTTAGTCTGTAGTCCAGTTCAGTTTCAGATCTCAAAAAAAAAAACAGAATTCCCAAATTATTGTTGCATGGATGGGGCTGAGGATGAGTTTCAAAACTATGTAAACTCATTGGCATATAGACATATTGGATTTGCATGGAACACTTATTGCAGAAATTCATAGAAGAGAAGAAAGAGGGCATGAAAAGAGAATGTTGGGAGTATTCCAGCAGAGCTGTGGGGTAAACCTGACACTACATTCTCATTTGTCAGTTTTTGGTACCCACTGTGTAGTCTGAAAATGACTAGGTTTAAACTGTCAGAAATTGCAACAGTGTCCAAGTCATGATGCTGTAGAAATATTTGAATAGCACAGCAGAAGTAGTTGTCTAAATATCAGGAGAAGTTGAGCTAGGTTCGTAGCTAGAGTGCAAAGCAGCTATATTCTAGGTCTGACTGAATGTCAGGCTGACAGCTGTCAGCGCATCTCACAGATGAACCAACAGCACTTTGTTGTTGTTATTTTGGATGCCAAAAAACAATTACTAGAAAATGGAAATCAAAATCTAAACCAACTATACTTAAAGTAGTGACTATAGTAACAGAAATAAAACAACTGGAATTGAGATCTTTAGAAATGGGTAGGAGCAAACTACATAGGAAAAATGGGAATTGTGGGAACAATACACACAGGGGAGGAATGAGGTTTAAAAGAAGACAAGACTTAAATGAGCTATGTAATGTTTGACTGAAAATGATTGGGTAGCTTGTAAATGATGTATAATGTTTGCAACTGGGAGTGTGTCAGTATGGTTTGTGATGTAAAATGTATGCAACTAGGATTGTGTGGAGTGTGATTTGTTTTCATTTATATAAATGTATGATTGCCTGTGTCCATAACTGATGCTTTAATAAAGATGTTCCTTCTTTAAAAAAAGGGACTTGAATATTTTATGTAATGTTGCCTAGGTTTTGTGATATGTAGCAATATATGTGAACTTTAATGTTAATTTTTAATGCAGTTTGATTACTTTTATGTATATTTGCCTGTGTCACAAGTGATAATTCAATAAAGGTGTTTAAAACAACACTGTTGTTTTTTAAGGAATATTGATTGCTTGTATATATTTATTTTCTTGACATGCTTCCTTGACTTGGGCATGTTTAGGTTGTTTCTCCCCTGGGGCGCACAGCTATGCTAACTCATTTCATGGTATTCATCTTGCCCCAGAATAAGTTCCTATCTAAGATCACAATTGCCACCAAAGCTGACTCTGTAGTCCATGCTGGTCCATGCTGCCTGCCAGGTAGGCTTTTTTAATTGAATCTGTAGTGCCTACAGTTCATATTTCTTTTTTTAGTTTTTTTTATTCACCTTTCGCTGTTTACTGCACCTAATCCCACACATTCCCTTTGTTTTTCTCAACTTGTAGTAATAAATGAAATGCTGGAAGCTCACCATGTCTTGCCGCGATGGTACGGCGGTAGCGTTGTTACCTCACAGCAAGAGGTTCTCCCGTTCGATTCTCGGCATAGCTTGGGAGTGCCTTCTGTGTGGAGTCTGCATGTCCTCCCCGCGGTTGGGTAGCGTTCGAAAAACATGCGTGCGTAAATGGGTGTGCCTTCATTGAAGGTTGGGCATCAAGCTGTCACTCGGCGTTTTGTAAAAATCTACTGCCAATCATTAGCAGACCGGAGTTCCGCTATGGCGACCCCTTACTGGGAAAAAGCCGAAAAGACAAACAACAACATTCTCTGTTAGGCTTTTTATACTTTTTTCCTCCCTTTTACAAGTGGTATTCTCTGTTGGGCTTTGTATACTTTTTTCCTCCCGACGCTTGATTTTTGTCACACTCCATTTCTGCTGTCTTCTTTCACCTGCTGTCTTTTTAAGACTGAATCCCAAGACAGTTGGTCTTTATTCTTAATGCTGCCATTAGGTATGTTTAACGGCAGAATTGAAGTGTATTAACCCACCACCGAGTTCGTGCAGGAATGGGCTTGCCCGCCGTGATTGACATGCGGGAGGGTGGAGCAGTCCCCCTCCTCTACAATTATTAGCGCAATCAAAATACTTCCAACCTACAGGAAAATACAGGTACATTGGGGGCATTTAAGGATTAGCAACCCTTGTGACAATTCTTGCAAACCAGGAATTTCAGTTTCTTACTACCACTCTATATCACAGTGGGATATCCCCCCAACACACAGTTTTTTTCTTTCCAAACGTCTACCATAGAACATACTTATTTTTATATTTTCTGTCGTAGTCCAAGAGCCATGGACATAAATATTTCCATTCCATTCCACTAGTAAAAGCATTTAGGCAACAGTAGAATGAAAGAGCCACTGACAGAAACGCTGCGGTTAAACTAATAAAAGCTTTCATGTAACAGAAGAATGAAAGAGCTACTGACATAAGCATTGCGATTCCACTAATGAAAGCATTCAAGTAACAGTAGAATGAAAGAGCCACTGACATGAACGTCATGGTTCCACTAATAAAAATTGGTAAAAGTAGAATGAAAGAGTCGTAGCTCTCAACCTTCCATCGCCAAAACGAGGAACACTCGTCTTCATAATGTGGAACAAATGGGCAAAATGTGGAACACATACTAATGACTTTCTAACAACTTCAACTAGAAAGGTCATAGGATGGTTAAAATATGCTGGTTTTACTAAAAAATTCCTAACACTTGTGTGACAGACTCAGAACTTTTTAAGACCCCAAATGAATCCGTACACAAGTATTTTGCAATAAGCGTATAATTACTGTTATACGTATATACGTATAATGTTTTCTGTATTTTCTTTATAATTTTGCTAATCTGTTTGTAGGTCTGTATTACCCACTGTTTTGGTGGCATCTTTCAATCAAACAGTGGGCGGTGCAGTCAAAATGGTCGCAGGCGGGGTTTGGGCGGGGCTTGGTACTGCGCATCTGGTGGGTTAATACACTTCAATTTCGCCTGTTTAACAACCAATAATTTTAAAATATTATGGAGGACAAAGCACATCAGATTGAAATGTAAAGCATCTCCAGATTGTAGTCAAAGGAAGAAGCAAGCATTGAGGTAGACTTGGTATGGAGGTAATGTATCACCTGGGGGGGTGTGAGAAAGTAATTCACAGGCACTCATGTAAGTCATCATTGTCCCCTTGTAGAAACAAAGTTTTTAAAATACTTGAAATGTTCTCCAGTTTATTATTCTTGGTCTGATAATCTGCTTCTTAGTACATTTTCAGAAGTTAAATTGTGCATATTTTTCCTGTACTGAAATCATTCTTTATTTCTAGCTGGACATGCAACTTGAGGGATCACTTTTAAGAAAGTGAGAGTTTAGAAATCATACTGCAATAAAAGTAAAACAGCACAAGTCACCAGTCAGATTTGTCTCCGTGATCAAGTTTTCAAAACCCTTGTTTGTGCAGTTGATTTATCCTGTTCAAACCACAGACTTAAAATCGGATCATTTGCTACTTTATTGTTGCTTACTGTGTGTGCCATTTTAAAATGTATACTTGCATTGTGTTTTTTCCCTTATAATCCCATCTGAATATTGAGTCTGGTATCCAAAATCTTTTTGCAAGTTATGTTAATAGTAGATTGCTAAATAGTACGCCGGTGTATATTTTTTAGCTGTTCTGTATTCCTTTGCTACATTCAAATTAGTTTTTTAAGATATGACTGCTAAATCTTCACTGTTTCATCATCCCGACTCTGAAAACCCCTCCTCCAGTCCTATTTTTACCCATGTGCCATTTAGTTTGCTAGGGAATTGTAAGGATTGTAGAGTGCCATAATGTAATGTGAACTGGCCACCTGTTACTAGCTTGTTCTCAGAAGGCGCACATTGTGACACAATCAGTGGTGTGTGTGTGTGTGTGTGTGGGGGGGTACCGTGCAGTCTCACAGGAAATATCAGCCCAAATGTAGTTTAGTTAGATGCCCTTGAATAACTGTCCAGGACTTACTGACCTCCCTTTAGTTTGAGGAATTAAAATGTTTTTATAGACACCTTGTTGTCAAGCTTTTATGGTTCTTGTTTAGTTTGTTTTTAACTCTGTGTATACTTGCGTGACCTGCCAAGTCACAGCTCTTAGCTGAAGATGAGCTCTACACCTCTTCCGCATCATCAGCTGGTTGTCATTTGGTTTCATTGCTTAGGTTGACACCTGCTGTATTGGTAAGTAGTTTGTCTGTCTGATAGCATAATTCCTGAAAGTTTAAATGTTGTTATTGTAAAGGAAATTTGATTTGCTTTCATGTTTTCTTGAGTTCCCCATTTTACAAACATGCTGAATCCTAGCCAGCTGTCATCTCTATTTCACTTGATGTACTGCTGTTTATTTTTGCTCGACTGACTGACCAGCTGTGGAGGTGGTCAGTGACATATACACTTTCAAACAAACAACTTTGTTATTGTGATGCTTTGTGTTCATATTAAGTCCTGAGGTGTTACTGTGTTGCCATGCAGCAGCTGTCCCAGATTCCAATTTACCTTTGTTACCAAATTTGTAGCGTCAGACATATTTGTGCACATGCGTGCTCGTGCGTAGTTGGTAATTATGCAGTACTGTTAACTTACAGTAGTAGCACATGTTCAGGAGGTGTGCATCAAATAGATGTTCTTTCTTATCTCTGTTGCAGTATTCCTTACTAAAGGGATACCTACCAAGAATAGCTGTACATCTGGTTAGCATACCAGAGTCTTAGGCTCTTCCAAGTGCCGTACAGCAGATGCAAGGTACATAAGTGAGGTATGCGTGCCTAAACTTCAGAACTTGTTTGCTGCCAGTCCAAACAGTACCTTTTTGACTTCAGCTTGTGAAGTTGTTTGTCCAGTTGTTTCAGCTGTCGAGCCTAGAGCAGGTAAGTATTCCATTGGGAACTTTTCCTCCTTTTTTTGTTGAGTTACTATTTTCCATGTCATCCATAAAGGGGAAATGAGTGTGGGAGGCAGTCACTCCATAAAGACAGACAAGTGCCTTTTCTGTCTAGGTGCAGACCACAGTCATACACTGTGTGCTATTTTTCAGGCACTCAGAATCTGTTTAGTTTTGCCGTTGAAGAGATTTTTAAAGCCCTCCAGAGTAAAGGGAAGGTTATGCTGGACCTCAAACAGGGAAGTTTCAAAGGAATTGTCCTTTTAACTTTAAAACAAAACAGGAGTAGAACCGACAAAGGAAAAAATGTAAAAACGAAATAAAAATGGTCAGGCAGACAGCATATATCACATAAAAACTTTTAATACAAAAACAAAGCTAAAAATAAACATAAAATACAGTAAAAGATGAACGCTTTCACATCAAAAACTAGATGCTTCATCAGATCTACAGCATTAAAACAAAACATTTAAGGCCTTACCTTAGGCCATGTGACTTAAGCACAGGTTTTAAAGGTATAAAATCATTCAGTCCTTTGCCCCTAGTGTCCTGTAAGGTAATCATTCATTTAATCACTGTGCGCTCAGTATGAGCCCTAATGTCACCCCTTCTAGGGCTAAACATAATCAAGTTCAAGCACCATAAACTTAAAACAATGCTCAGTCCCTTCCTGCATTACATGTTTAGATAAAGCATTCATGTCATCACGTTTACCTATAGAGATGCTCTCTAATACGGTCTCTGAGGCACCTATTAGTCTTGCCAACATAAAATGATGGGCAAACATCACACACAGCCAAATATACAAGATTAGAAGAACCACAGTCAGCATATCTATTAAAACATGCGCAAGGTATCAGGATGAAAAAACTGATTGTCAGTTTTAAGGATAAGGCCTTAAATGCTCGTTTGTTTTAATGCTGTAGATCTGATGAAGCAGCTAGTTTATGATGCGAAAGCGCTAATTTTGTTAACTTTATTTTGTTTATTTTTATCTTTGTTTTTGTATTAAACGTTTCTATGTGATATATCCTGTCTGCCTATTTTTATTTCATTTTTATCCTTTTAAATTTTCATTTGTGTGTAGGGAGCAGAAGCCTTCCTTAACGGGTAAAAGGGTGTGTCCTGATAAACCTCCTTGGAATTCCAGAGGTAAGATGCCCTGTTTTCTGAATAAATCTGCCTCTGTTTGACAGTTATCCTTCCTTGCCCCTCTGCCAGATTCCTCTTCCCCTCTGATCAGATCTGTTTTATCCCATCTGTCAGCAGATCACCATGGATTTCTGGGTTCATTCCGTAATGCAGAAGGGTTACTTCATGGTTTGGAAATCCCTTCCACCCTTGTCAGGGATTCCTCAGCCAACACATTGCTGACTTCCTTGTTTTCCTCCTATTCAGGACATTTTAGCTCGGGGAAATATTCAGCTTGTTTCTCCCTCCCAGTGAGGCACAGGTTTTTATCCTAGGATGCTTCTGATTCCAAGGAAAGAGGACTCTTGGAGGTCCATTCTTGATCTGCCCTTTTTCAACAATTTTCTGAAAATCCCATCTTTCAAAATGTTTTTTCTAGTCCCCGTTTCCTTTACTAATTCCTCTAGCCTACTTGGTCTCTCCAGACATGTTTAGCTCCACATTCCTATTCACCCTCTCTTCAGGAATTTTTACAATGCTCTGCTTCTTCCTTACATTATCAGTTCTGTGTTTTATTCGGTCTTTCTGCAGCTCCAAGAGGCTTTACCAAATGCCTGTCTCTTATCGTAGTCTACTGCAGAATCAATGGTATCCGCATTTTTCCCTATCTGGACAACCTTGTTATTCATACTCCTTCCCAGCAATGTCTTCTCCAGAATCGCAACTTTACTATGCTTCTGCTCCACAGTGTGGGGTTCACCCTATATGTCAAAAGTCAGTTGTAACCTCATCACATGATTAAGTTTTCTTGGATGCAGTATTTGGTTGCTGCCTGTAGGATGGCCTTTCTTCCTCTTCATCCCAAGGTGTACTTCTTCACAGCATTCTTCCAGCCCCTTCTTCCTTTGCAAGTGGTGCCTACTTGATTTTCTGTCAGTTAAGGAGTACATGGATTCCACCTTTACTATGGTTCCTTTCACCAGACTCCACATGAGGAAGGTTCAGTGGTATGTAAAGACAAGTTGGTTTCAACATTATCATCCTTTAGAATTTCCCATGCATCTTTTGCCTTGTCTCAACCAGCAATTTATGAGGTGGATTCATCCAGTATCTCTGAATACAGACCTGCCTTTTCAAGCTCCTTTCTCTGGAGCTGTGCACAGATACTTCAGATGTGTGTTGGGAGCTTTTTCAAACAACATCAGCGTCCAGGAAGTGTGGTCTCCTCAGTAAATGGAGGACCACATCAATATCGGAGATGAGGGTGACATTTTTGGCTCTTCAAGCCTTGCATTCTTCTGGATCCTGGGTGCTCTCGGGGTTTACGCAGATGCCACCATTGCCACGTAGCACGTAAACAAGCAAGGGGCATAAATTAGCCATCATTTGATTCTTCAGGTGGTTAATATTCCCTCATTGCACAATCATAGTGGCAGACAACCTGAGCAGGTCCAGGGCAGATCCTCATGACTGGATGCTTCACAGGGAGTTCTTCCTGGACATTATCCATTGGTGGAGTATTTGTCAAGCAGATCTGTTTGGCTTCCCTCTCAAAAGGCAATTTCCCAGGTTCTGTTTCAAAGTGCTAAACCATCTGGCTTGGACATTGGATGTCATGTCTTTTTCTTGGAAAGGAATATTTATATATGCCTATCTCTCTCTACTTCTGCTGCTCAAGAGCTTACAAAAGATCATGTGGGATAAACCCAAATCTTGTATCTCCATTTTGGCCCAGACAGCATCGGTTCCCCCTTCTCTTTTATTTGGTCTGGGACAGTCATCCCAGGTTACATCACAAGATGGACCTCCTCACACAGTGCAAGGGCTCACTCATTCAACCTCCTCTGCTCAACCTATATGTGACTCTCTGAGTGATAGAATTTTGATTCATTTTGGACGGCAGTTATCTGAGGACATGCTTCAGATTTTGCAGGAGGCCAGAAAACCTACCACTAGAAGGTTGTATATTGCTAAGTGGAAAAGATTTTCAATTTTTTTGTCACAGAACCCTCTTTTAGTGGGCATGTGTGAGTTGCTCAATTCTGAGCTGGTGCATTAGTCTTTTAAAGCTCAGTTGTCAGCCATTTCTGCTTTTCTGCATTTGGATCAGCCATTTTCCTCTAGATTTGAAGTTAAACCATTTTTGAAAGGCATCCTTCTTATTAGGCCCCAAGAAAGACCATCCCACCTTCTTGGGAGCCTTAATTTTGTTCTGGAAAGGTTGATTCAACTTGTTTTCAAACCTGCGAGTTCTTCTGCTCTTCAGTTCTGGACTTGGAAGATCTGTTTTGTTTTTGGCTCTTACTTCTGCCAAAAGAGTCTCTTAACTCCAGGCCCTCATGGCAATTCCCTTGTTTTTGGTTTTTCACAGAGGTAGTTTCTCTTTGCATCAATCCTTTTATGCTCAAGGTGGTCAATGACTTGACTTAAATCAGTCAATTCTCCTTCCTTAGAGTACTGGTGAGAGGATTTTACATACTTTAGATTTGCATAGTCAGTGGCGATATTAATTACATAACACTAAAAATGTTACGAAATGTAAGCAACTTTTTGTTTCCTTTCGTGCCAGAAAATTGGGTTTGGCTGTTTCTAAGCAAATTATCTTTTCTTGGATTTCTAAGGCCATTTTCTTTTGTAGTTCTTTTCATGATAAGCATTTTTCTTCAGTTCGAGCTCATAGTACCAGGGTGGTAGCCCTTTTTTTTGCTTTTTTTTCCAAGGGTCTGGCTGGCAGATCCAAGCTGCAACTTTGTCTTCTGTACATATTTCTACTAAACACTACAAGTTAGATGAAGTTTCTAGGGCCTGTACTGGATTTGTCCTGGCCATCCTACATTTTTTTTTGAGGGTAGTCCTATTGCTTCCTCCTCCCATCCATTACAGTAGCTTTTGTACTCTCCCTTTAGTAAGGAGTACTGCAACAGGAATAAGGGATGGCATAGTACAGTTGGGTAAGAACTTACCATAATAGTAGATGTCCTTCTTCCATGGATTAGAGCATTCTGTCCCTCCCTTCTAAATCCCTTGTTTATTCTGTTGTCGCACCCCCCCCCCCAGCTGAAGGGTCATTTCTCCCAGTTTTGGATGCACATGTTCTTTTCTGTATCTCTTGAATTGCTCTGGGTCTCCTGGAGCAATTCATTTCTGAGAATTAGATGCGAGATTGAGTTGGTTTGGACATGTGCTGAGGAGGGATGCTGGGTATATTGGGAAAAGGATGCTAAGGATGAAGCTGCCAGGTAAGAGGAAAAGAGGAAGGCCTAAGATCAGGTTTATGGATGTGGTTAGAGAGGACATGCAGGTGGTTGGTATGACCAAGCAAGATGCAGAGGACAGGTAGAAATGGAAACAGGTGATCCGCTGTGGCGACCCCTAACCGGGAAAAGCTGGAAGAAGAAGATGATGATGCTTGTATGTCACTTGTGTGCCATACATCCTAGATGTAGGGCATATGTCAAATGTATTGCGCTTGGAAGGGCTTAAAACTGTGGTATGCTGGTCAGATGTATGGCTGTCCACAGTAGGACATTAAAGGAGTACCGCAACAGTGAAAAGTAAGGATCTGCTGTTATGGCAAGTTCTTACACAACTGCACTTTCTGAGCCTGCAATAAAAAAATTGAAACAGTTGCCTGATTTGGCAGTCAGTTGAGTTCCATAAACATCTGGTGTTACTTGGCCTTGTTCTTCTGGGTATGTGGCATGTGCATCACAACATGTCATGCTTGTGCATGCAGAACTACACCACCAAGAAACATTAGGCTAACAAATTAAGGTGGGGCAACCCAAGAGGTAGCAGAATGGGTTTCTGCTGCCTTGACCATTGCTAGCTACCAAGGAAAGCTTTATTTTTAATTTCTTAATATATCAGAGAAACTATAAGGTGCCCCTTTGATCAGTGGAGTATGAGAGAAATGTGAGGACACCTAATTGTTTTTCTTTGAACGAGGATCAGATAGATGAGAGGTGCTTAGGGGATGCACTTACTTACATTCCAGTAAATGTTTGGACAAGCTTGGGACATCGAGGTGGGGTAATTCATTATTGTGTTTGTGGGAGGGTGCTACCATATGGTGGTTTCCTTTCACTGCTCGAACTAGCTGAGTTTCTTTAGGATAAATTTGGCTGGGTTTTGCAAGTACACATGTAGCAAATTAGACAAAACGTTTGGGCTTCACCTTAAACAGGGCTATTCTTTCAGACATCCAGGAATTGATACAGACCTCTTTTCATATGTGGATAGGACAGTTTGTCATAACGAAGCCATTTGCATGGTTTAATTGAAGCAGTCAGTCTGCAATATGTATCTTCTAAACCAGTAAGGCAACAAGAACTGGGCTTTGTTGTACTCTACTGGCCTACCAGATGCACAGTAGCAAGTGCTGCCCAAACCCCACCCAACAGCAGGTTGATGTCTCACTGTAGTCATGAATAAGCAATGTCATGTGTTTCTTGGCTGCACAAATATTCATCTGAACAAGGCGTGTTTGTTGGTTGCCTCGTATATGTATGTACCTTTTTTTTTTTTTATTATTATTAACTTGGCGACTTTTTGTAAAACGGACAGAAACCAGGTATTTTAAAGCTTCTGATTATAAAAGCTTTAAAATAATTTAAAAATAATCTTACTAAGGAGAGCAAATACAAACGTAACCACGATCCAGGCTAACCATCTGGGAACACACAGAGATCAGCACTCAAAGCACTTCATTTGTGTATCCCTAATTTATCCAGTCACATGCACGTTATTGTAGAATTATGGTACAAGCCTGCAAACATCCTGCTTTGCATAATATTCTACATATTTGGTGAAAGTGCAAAACTGAATATTTTACTCTGATTACCACAATATGAATATTGTCTTGTCTTCTGGCCAGAGTTGTTGATGAAAAGATCTCAGGACCAGTGTATCTACCAGTTAACAAATAAAAATAAAAGTAAATTATAACTGAAGTAGAAGCACAAAGTCAAAGACTGGTCTAAAGGTAAATAGTGACCGGGCATTACTGGTTATGTGCACCCTTACGTTAAAATTTACTGCTCAGATAAGTTTGTTGCTTTGCTAAACCATTTTTCATTATATGCATATGTATGCATACATTTATACAGACACACAAACACATGCAAACAAACAAATATTACTTTTCCCCCTTTGGTTTTGCAGGGGGAAAGCCCCCCTGCACCCCACTTGTGGGGGAGCTGTGCCCCCCCACTCTTCGTTCCTTCAGTGTACCAACTCTGAGATGACAATACATTGAGGAAGAGGGTAAACAAAGACTACACAGTGAATATTCCTGCTGTCACTGGCAAATCTAACATTAAAATGTTAATACCTGGTAGCAATCACCTATGGGACACATGCCATAAAACATTTTTGGACTTCAACAGATTGTGTGTGTTATGTAAAAGAAAGTGAAAAATGTCAGTCTAGTAAAAAAGCAAACATCCATTGTTGTCACAGAAAAAAAAACCAACATAATAAAAGTAAGGTTTTTACACCCAGGTCACTCTCATACTCTATCCCTCTTAGGTTCATAGGTTGAATAAAACTATGCCTATCATTTAAGTAATCCCTGGGGTATATCTGCAATCTCCCATCCATTGGTCAAGATTCCTCTTGAACAAGACCAGAAGGTGCTCTGCCTCACATGTACGGGATTTTGTTCCACAGCATAGGGAGTCTCTGGGTGATGAATCTGTCCCTCCAGCACGTTCTATTTATAACTTCTGAGGATCTAGATTTTTGAGGTGAAGCATATTCATCAAATCTGGGTTTGACATGGCCTTATATGTCAGGCACAGGTCACCTCTGATATGAGACTGAATAGAGCTGGAGTTCTTTCAGTCGGGCAGCATAAGACATATTTTTGAGACCCTTTATCCTTTTGGTGAGGAACTTTGGGGCCTTTCAAGCTGCAGCAGGTGTCTGGTCAGATACATTCCATTGTACTCAATCATAGGTCTAATAAGTGATGAGTACAGGGACGATGACCTCCCTTGATCTAGATGTGAATCCCTTCATGATCAGGTGGGTGATATAGAAGGTTTTCCTAACTACTTTAGCAACATGAGTGTCAAGCTACTGTCAACCTGGGTCCCCAGATCTCTGATGACTTTTTCTGTGCTCAGTGGATTGCCACCTATATGGTAGCTAGGGGTAGCCTTGTTTTTCCCAAAGGGTATGACTATGCATTTTAACTTCAGGCCATGGCTCTGGCACCAGTTATCCATTTCTGTGAGGCCCTTCTGGAGGATATCTGTGTCAGATGTGTTTAGTTTGCAGTCATCTGCAAACTTTGTCAGCCATAACCCTCCTGTGTTTGCTTGTACTTCAGAAAAGTAGATGCCGAACAAGAGTGGACCCAGGACTGAGCCCTGTGGGACACCACTTGTGACAGGCTTTGAGTCTGACATGGCTCCAGCAACTCTGACCCTGTGGGTTCTGTCACTTAGCCAGTTTGCAACCCATCTTGTGATGTATGGGTTTACATTCAAGCTGATGAGTTTTTCGATGATACCTGAGTGGGGTATTGTAGGCTGTATGGACTGCCTTTCCTCATCAATGGCCTTGGTGACTGTCTCAAAAGTCAACCAAGTTTAAGAGGCAGGATCTGCCTTTGACAAAGCCAAACTGAGTTGGATCCAAAGTCTGCAAGTTCCCTATGTCTTTATTTATGAGTTCCATTATGATCCTCTCCATGGCTTTGCAGATAAGGCTTGTCAAGCTAATGGGGCGGTAATTTCCAGGGTCTGTTCCTGAGGTGAGGCTAAGATTAAACAGCTGTCCTAACTGTGGGTTTAATTCCTCATTGAGTTCATGAAGCACACAGCCGGGGACACCATCCGGTCCCATGGATGCTGTGTTTTTTGCCTTAGTGAGGGCAGTTCTTCCTTCAGAAACACTGAAAACTAACATGTTACTCAACAACCAATGTAAGCTTGATGTCACTGCCAAATTTGCATTGCATGCCAGTCATGTGTCATTTGCGTATGTATGTTGCAGGCAGCAGGCTTGTCAGTCACTCTGCGCGAAATGGTCTGTGGGCCAGTAGACTCCACAAAGCCAAGAACTGTCCCAGAAGAGTTCATAAGTCTGATCAGATATGGAAAGTCCAGTTCAAATAACCAGATAAGTGAGAAGGATTTTAAGCATCAGCCAGCTGTCTAGGTACGTTG
The DNA here is from genome assembly GCF_019279795.1 of Protopterus annectens. Classification (NCBI taxonomy): domain Eukaryota; kingdom Metazoa; phylum Chordata; order Ceratodontiformes; family Protopteridae; genus Protopterus; species Protopterus annectens. Next base: position 258,129,012 of record NC_056729.1, read on the forward strand.
TAGACATGCACAGGAGAGTCCATAGACTGTGAGCAAAAGTTGTTGTGGTGTTTTGTGTTAAAATCATATCTCGTTTCTGTGCACTGATGTCCGTGACATGGTATTGAAGCAATTAGCTGTGTGCTTAATCAGTAGCTACCTGACAGTATAGTATATGTTTAATTGTTTATTTTCCCTCTTAAATGACTTAGTGTCTCCTCTGCTTGTGCCCAGTCTGACCCATTTGTTCCCTCATTAGGAAGGGAAGAGTCCATTACCACTCTTGGTAGGGAGAGAGCCCTGAAACCCATCTGTTCCCTCAGTGGAACCTATACTTAATTTTATCCCATCAGTGGCTTGCTAACTCTGCAGTAACTGCTTCTAGGAGGTGCATAAGTGCTGCCACCCATGTCTGCCCTCTGGTCATACGGCACATCACTGCATCATTGGTAGGCCTAGGCCCATTGCTGTAGGCAGCCACACCTGCACTCCTGCAGGTGTTACCAGTGCAGCAGGCTAAGATACCCCCACCCACCTGCAGGTATTACCAATGCAGCAGGCCACGCTGTCCCCCATCAACTGCAGTGTTACCAATGCAGCACGCCAAGCTGCCCCCCCCCCCCCCCTCTGCAGGTGTTACCAATGCAGCAGGCCAAGCTGCCTCCTACCACCAGGTTGTGAGAGAGCCAAAGATAAACTGCTCACTTCCACCCTTCCCACCCAACCCCTTTCACAACTGTGCTAATAGCCAAAGATTGATTTTCTGCATCACAGTTGGAGGTTCATCTCTCTGCAGTCCTGCGCTGTATTGTTTATTTTTGTAGCTTTTGTTAAAATAAAAAAGGGGATGTAGCATGTTATTCTATATTTTAAGAAATGGTCAGTAGTTCTGTTGGGTATGTTTGTAATGTGATAATTCCATCGGTGCATGGAAAACACAGTAGAGACCACCTGGAGGCAGGTGACACATCCATGTTCTCTTTGTTGGTAATTGAACAGCCTGATTTGAAGTTGGGGAATTTGCATTTTCTCAGTTCAGAAGTTCTCTCTTTGAGTTGTTCTCAGCATCCCAAACTGCTCTGCGTTGGATTGTGGTGGTAGCTGCTGTTTGTTGGCATAGTGTCTCAGTAGGCTTTCCATATCTGGAGAATTTTCTGCTTGTGAAACTGCCCTTGCTAATCTGACTTTATACTGGGACAATTCAAATTTGAATCCCTTGTGGAAGCTGTAGTTCCCCACAGCAGTCTGGGACTTTTCCTACCTGTTCTACTGTTCTACCAATCTTAATTCTGGTGTGGCTAGGTGCATCAGTCATTTATGTCATCTGACCATTTACTGACTTACTCATGTAATTGGGCCTGACAGTAACGTGTGAATCCATCCCCCCCATCCCCAAGTGCTTTAATTGTTTTTTTCATTTTGTTAGCTTATGACAGAATCATATTTTGTTCTAGTTTGTTTTTCTTTGTTATTACTCTTTTTTTATGTTGCAAAATCTTTGCTCTTAAATTGTTAAGCAGATTGTTTTTCCATTTTGTTGTCTACAGTTGCATTTCTTATCATCTAGAGATTGCTCTTCCCTGAACTTCAAAGGAAATGGAACTTCTAATGTTGGATGCAAAATAAAGTATGTAACAAAAAAAAAAAAAAAAAAACATGCATTTGTGTGTGTGTGTGTATTAAATACAAGTCAGTGATGTTGCACTGATGTTAAAAAAAAAAAACATAAGTACTTGCATTTAGGGAACCCCAAATCATTGAAAAAATGAAACAAAAAACATTGCAAAAGAAAGGAAAATATTTCCTTCTGTGGTCGCTGAAATCAAAACTATGCCCCTACATTCAGACGAACTTTGTCTGCATATTGGTAGTGTTATGGAAAGAATTTTGATAAGTTGTCAGGTTAGGGTTGGCATGCATTAGTGATCAAGGCAGGGGCTTCAGAAGCATTACCGACATCCTCATCACAACATGAAAAATATTTATCCGAATTAACAGGTATATTGATGTCTTCTAGGAACTGTATATTGTCAGAATTACCGTTGTGAATTTTAAAATAGTACCATAGAGGTCATTTTCTACGTAATTTAAAGTTTCAGTATGTAGCTGGTGTAGTCTTGATAAGACTGTTGGAGTAGATGCCTGTAAATCCCACTACAGACATATAATACCAAAAATCATCCTTAATATGCTGAGTTTTTGAAGATTCCATATTATCTAAAGGAAAATAAGAATGTAAGACAGAGTCACTTGACCAGGCTGTTCCTGCCTGCTATCATACATTTTTCTCTTATATTTTAAACAGAGAGACAGCTGAGCAATTCGGCTAGCAAAGGCATTGAACAGAATGACATCAGAACCAAATGTAACTACAGAATTTTTAAATTTTGAAATTCATTGCGTTATGATGCATTTTACTTCAAAAAGTCAGAATCTATACATTTTAGTGTAATATGTTAAATTCCATACTTTTTAATGTAATAATTACTATTTTTAATGATTCACTGTAGTTGTCTGTTAGGCGTAGTATATATATATATATATATATATATACATAGATTTTTTTTTTTTTTTTTTTAATTGGAAGCAAAAATTAAGGAGATGTAATCCATTGTTGCTTCAGTATGTCTCAATTCATTCAGGCTGTTTTCCTCTGTACATATTTAGCTTGAAAAAGATTTCATCATTCCAGAGCTGCCTAAATGAGTGACCTGTCCGTGTTGAAAGTGGTGCTGTTTTTATTTACTTCCACAGCTGTCGTATTGTTAAATTACCTTCCTGCCGATCTCAACCTACCCAAGCTGCTACTTCACACCAAAGTTCTTTTTCTCTAAAATCCTCTCTTTGGATACCGTTCTTCCTGAGCTCCAAATTGATCTTGCCAGGCTCTCTCTACATGGCTTCAGACAAAAAATGATCCTTAATACTAAGAAAACCAAATACATGATGATATTTAGCACACACACAAAACTCAAGCATTCTCTTTTCCCACCTTCTTCTACCTATAATATTTACAACATTGAATACATATTCTCCTTTAGATACCTCACCCTGAAACTTGGGGAGGTATCTAAAGGAGGCGTATTGACATTCTGAAGGCAAAAATAAACGGAACATAATATAGTTGATGTAGAATTTCTTGGTTTCTCACCCAGATTTCAAGGCAGCAATAGAGAACTGTATTTTCCAATCCAAATTGGGGTATGGAATTCCTCAGTTGGCTTAGTCCCTCAGAAAATTCTCTCCGACTCAGACTCTATCAAACTGTATTTGCATACTCATTTTGTGGCTACCCACAGAACACTATTGCATCTTCCTCGGTCACTCTTAGTAGGCTTCTATTTGTAGGAAAGAAAAAACACAAGTTTTCTGCAGTATACAATGCTGTACATAATCTAACACCACCACCACAAATGCTGTACGTAATCTCACACCACCACCACATCTTTCCAGCAGACCTTCTCTTCTACTTGACACCTCTGATATCACATTAGTAATGTCACTAACTTACTGAGAGGAGAGCTCAAAATACTTTTCATGAATGTCAGTATGCCTTTTTAGACCTCACTCCAAAACTTCAGAATATCCTCAGTACTGCAGTCCAAAGTGTTGCAGCCTTCTATGATTTTAAAGCAAAACTTAGTGTACCTTATCTGAACGACTCCTTACTCCTGATTTCACTAAAGCCACAGTATCCTGAATTGTATTAATCTCCCAGCCTTGCTTTGACTCAGTTACCATAGTAATGAGGAAGAACTTCTGTTAGTGGATTTGTCAAGTCTAATATTGTTAAGTGTGTATTGTTTGATTGTATAATGAATTTCTTAACTCCCCCATGTAAACAAGTTGTGTAGCAGTCTATTTGTCAACCTATGTAGATGAGTAATTAACTGGCTTAGAACGTTTTAGTGGCTGAATGAATTGTCATAGCATTGTTGCTTTATCAAGCTCCATCAATCATGACTGTGCCCTTTTTCAGTGTTGGTGAGACAAAGGGGCAAGGGTTTTTGGAGGGAAGCTACATCCCCATACCTTAATGTGGAGGCTTGGCCGCCCATTCCGCCTTAACTAATTTTAACCAACTCCATGGCTGCTTCAGTAGTGGGGGAAAAGGAGAAATCCCGATTGGGACTAACATGTTTTTTTTTCCTTGATAAAATGGCACATTTCTTTTTCTCTGATGCTTACATGGTTTTAAAACAAGTTATATACAAGAACTTGTGTATATTTCATTGGCCTGCTAGGATCAGTCTTCTACTAAACTCAAGAAACATCAGTAAGTCTGCATCTGTCTATCTATATGTATATACGTGTGTGTGTGTGTGTGTGTGTGTGTGTGTGTGTGTGTGTGTGTGTGTGTGTGTGTGTGTGTGTGTATGTATGTATGTATACATACACATGTATGTGTGTGTTTGCATCGTGTGTGTGTGTATATCTGTGTATAGACACACACATGTATGTAGGTTGTAGGGCATTTGTTCTAGTTGTATTTGTTCAAACTCTTTTGGTTAAACACAACAGACTGCGACTGTATCCTGTGGGAATGGCAATTGCATGAATTGCTCTTCATTAATTTTATGGGGGGGCCTGATTGCAGTGACAAGGAGAAGCTACAGCTCTTTCTACCTGTTGTCATGGCTTTGTATTGGAGAGTAGACTGTTCGCTGAAATATACTGACTTGAGAGCTGATAAAGTGGCAGGGTACATCAAATGCACATAGGAATCTCACAATGGAATGACCAAGGGAAAAGTTACGTTCCTGTATATAAAGTTTGTTTTTCCAAATGAAAGCAGAAGAAAATGTTATTGATTCAAAACTCATTCTACCTGATGGTTTATAATGATGTTAAACAGTTCTTGGTTTTTCTGGTCTTTTTTTTTTTGGGGGGGGGGGGGCTATGAAAATAACTTTACAAATTGTGCAGTATGTTTTTCCCCCTTGGGTTTTTATGTGCTACAGCAGGCAAGATGTTCACAATAACTCTGTCGTGTTACTCAGTCTAGAGTAATTACACTGAAGTAAGACGCATAAGTCGTTAACAAAACCTTTACGTTAAGTTGGTAGCTGATATAATGGTTAAGGTGTTGTCCTTACAGGCAAGAAGTACAGGGTTTGATTCTCACTAAGGGAAGTTAGCTAGGTGTACAATGATCCACAAGGGCAGCTTACTTGCCTGTGAACCTAAGGTGATGATTTGATTTTTAGGTTACTTTCCTCATGTGTCACCATTTGAAAATATCTCCAAAATGTTAGCCGGTCTTAGGCTCCTGCAGAGAAACATTTTTCTATCATGTCAGAAGGTGCTCTAAGCCTTTTCTTAATATGTGGGGAAGTTTTATTTACTATTTGATTTGGTGTATGTGATCTTTTGACAATTAAACATGCATTTCAAGAACTGTTCCTAAGTTGTGTTTACATGATATCACTACTTCTGCTTTAAGGCCTTCTGTGCATAAAAATTCTCTTGAGCACTTGAAGCATATTTTAAGTGCCAGTGTATTAAATTGCCTTAGTGACTGGAATTTGTTGCAGCTGCACATAAACCAGTTTAGCAGATTCAGTATTAATGCCAAGGATTAGAACACTGGGTTAGTGTTACATCCAGAATGTGAACTGGCATTGGATTTAAAACTGCTTAAGAGTTGACCTGTGATTCAGTCCCTCTTCTCTCTCGTGTGTTTATTAGGGGTGTGGTTAGAATCTGTAAAATACTAAAAGCTTCCCACCTTCTGTTACAGCTGCATAGTTCTCATGTCCACACTTGGTTCACATGTACCTCCTACTCCACTTTGGGCAGTTTTACAGGGTCTGAGCTGCCAAGGGCAGAAATCCTGATACTTAAATGTGTGTGTTGCTGTGAGCTGCATGTTATGCATCTTGACAGCTCTGTCAGCAGTCATTGTCTAGGTAAATGTATAGTCTGCCTTATTTTAATTAAATGCATTCATCTGTAGAAATAATTTGTAGCACACATGTATACAGCTGTTACTGTATGCAAAAGATATGTCAAGTTTTACCAGTTGCTTTCAACTTGCATCACTGCTGTGGTGAATTATGGCATAGCATAAGTTGTGTGTTTATCAAAATAGTTCAATTTAGTTGTTGCATGCACTTATTATTCACAGTAGGTAGATAGAAATGGATGCACCTGTGGTGTGAATGAAGCACTGCTTCACAAGTGTTCGTGCTTGCAAACTGTGCCATGCTAGTGCAGCATGTATATGGAGTTTTGTGTTAGCAGAGTTATAAAATGAAGAGCCCGTGTTTAGAATCTGTAGTAGATGTGCCTGCACTGTTGTCCCTACCGATCACGTATAATCCTTCCATAAGTCATGTTTAAGTAACAACCATCCATCCTCAACCCTAGTTCCCATGTTCCACATGGGTCAGGGTGTCACTTAAACAGTGACAGTCATCAAGAGCCAAGGTTTACACTGCCAGGTGGCTAGTTCTGCCGTGGTGGTTCTTCCACACCACACATCCACACGCATATTGACACTTATGACCAATTTAGCATGTCCAGTCCACCTTTTGCATGTCTTTGAAATGTGGGAGGAAACTGGAGCATCTGGAAGAAACCCATGCAAACAAAAGAAGGATGTGCAGGCTATGCACAGAAGGCACCCCGACTGAAAATCAAGCAAGCAACTTCTTGCTGTGAGGCTGCAACACTGTCCACTGTGCCACTATGTCAGTCTTCATGTTTAACATTTTTTCTGTAATTAAAAAGATGTTTATGATAAGAGTTTGGGAAAGAGCAGCCAATCATGTAACTTAGATGATTTTAGTTAGGAAATTGATATTGTTGAAGCATTTTAACTTTGAACTACATGCAGATATGTAGTTAGTTTTGGCATGGTACGCAGAGTTGCTGATGTAGCAAGAGATGCTTATTAAATATGAGAACGGGGACCGGGAACTACTTAAATTATTTGGATAAATGTTAATCTAAATATAAGCCACATTGCCATGTAGACTTCACAGGCTTGGTTCAGCTATGATGGTGGGAAGAGAGAAAAAGAATTATAGAAGCGGCTTGCAAATTCTCTTCTTACAGTGAGTTTAGTAGTGTGAGAACTGAAGGTGTGAGCTTAGTGTGTGTGCATTGTTTAAGCAGTAGTAGGAGTTGATTGCATATTAATTGCGGTGGTGCTGCGGTAGCGTTGTCACCTCACAGTAAGACATTGTCCTGTTCGATTCTCAGCTAGAGTGTCTTCTCTGTGGAGACATGCGTGAATGGACGTACCTTCGTTGAAGGTTGTGCGTCAGGGCCGGCAACTCGGCACGGAAAAATCTACTGCCAATCATTAGCGGACCAGAGTTCCGCTGTGGCGACCCCTAACCGGGAAAAGCCAAAAGACACAACAACAACAAGGTGTTGATTGCAGAAATTTGTTTCTTATACCCTGAACATTTATTAATGCCTCCTCATCATTTCATCCAGGTATTTTATAGCTTCCACTGTACCAGTTTGATTCTGGCACACGTCTTTTCAATATTTTTGCCCAAAATATTTTCAAGAGTTTTTTTTCCAACTGTAGAAAAATATTCAGGTGAAGTTCAACAAAAAATAAAACATACAGCTCTAAAACAGGACAGACGTCAGACTGAACTGGGTGCAAATGTACAGGTACCAGTTAGTCCAGAGACCCTTACAAGGCAACCAGCATTCCTGACTGCCCACTTTGCACACTCAGAACAACTGTTCTGTTTGTAAGTGATGTGGACCCTCTAGACTCAATTGATAGAGGTCACTCTGAGGAGTACTGTGTAAAAATGTTATAGAAACACTAACTTCAAAAATGATGTTTTTTAATAAATGTTCCCAAACATTATCAAAGTTGAAGTTGCTCTAAAAATATACAGAGTTATGCAAATACAAAAAAAGGCAAAGTAGACAAGACATTAAAAAGTAACTATATGAAAACCTTTATATGTAATCCATTAACTAAAAATGAATGACTAAGGTAATGAGCCCAACAAGCAAAACTTGTATATATTAGCCAACATTAGCATATTATCTTTGCTCTAAAATACTGTTTTCATGTTTTTATTACACTTCTCATCTGACATCCATCATTTGCAGCATTGTGATGCCTTTTTTCAATCAACAAATCAATGCAGGCAAACAGAGAAGTCCTGATACAGTACCAAACTCCTGGTATGCAATGCTTGTACCTTTTGGCACCCCCTGTCTTACTCTTCATGTTCCTGCCCATGAACAGCATGCCTGCATAGAAGTGCAGCAAGTCTACACTCTTGTATTACCACGATGCTCACCTCACTTTTCTTTCTGCTTGTTTTTACCAACCTTTTCCCTCCAGAGACTACAACAAGATTAATAAAGCTGTACAGTGCCACAACCTTAAATGAGAAACTTTACATCAGTAGTACAATTGCTGTTCGTGATACCTTTTAGTGTACGGCCTTTGATAAATTACTGCTGTTAATGATTGATTTTGATGTAACAGCATTTGCTATTTAATTAGAATTTAACAGCAGACACCTGCATTAAAAAAATCCTGTAATACTGTTTATAATGGAAGACTTGTATTCTTTAATCTGCCCTAAGAATTAGGTAGGTGATAAGGGGGCACTAACCCCCCTTTACAAATAGTCCAGTATTCTTAGTCTTCCATGATCCACTCCTTTGTACTGTACATCCCAGATTGTGTGTACGGACTGCTGCAAAGGGTACAGAAGTCACTAAATTCTCCCCAGTGATATCAATAGAGACCAACATTCCCCGAAGCTTGGAACTTGTGTTAAGAGCTCAGCTTTTAAAAAAATATTTTGAAATGTTTCCAAGCATGTGAATTATACAACATGGGAATATTTTGTCAGTTTCTTGTACAATTCATCTATAAGGTATCTTAGCCAGGTATATGCCATGTATGCCACGGTCTGCACTTTTCAAAATATTTGTGCTATGAGATCAGCCAGAATGTAAAACAGAATATTTTCCATTTTGTGTTTTGTTATTAAGTCGCCTACTTTTTTTTTTTTTTTTTTTTTAACAAGTAATGGTTTATTTAAATTGATGAAGCCTTTCACTTCAGGATTTACTTTAATGTTGAAAATTTACATTGTCCAGAATTATGAATAATTTGGGTTTGTGGTTACATTTGGGGATGGGTTACCACTTGCCTTTTTCACAATTGTTAATTTGCGCAAACTCAAGAGCATACAGATTCTTTGTATATCATTTTATGCATTTAGTAGTCTTGAATGGTTTAGTATTGCTGAAGCTGAACTAAATGTTTCTCTTTTATTTGAATTGTTGTAACTTATAGTTTTGTCACTCAGAAGGAGGGCATCTTTTCACTCTGCTGATTTAACTTGGAGAGGTAATTTTAACAAACAAGTGGTCTAGCAACTAAATTACGTTTTTTTTCAAAATTTTGAGTCGGGTAAACTTTTTGTGTAAGCGCTCGATTCTTAACTCTGTTGGTAGGTGTGATCATTATTACTTTCCTTTCTGATAACGAATTGTCCACATTAAAAATGGTACTGAAGTATCCGTTGAGAGCATCTACAGCTAAATGTAATATATAGCAGTATTACAATAGATCTTACCAGTGTAGTTGGTTCATAGGTAGTTACTAGGCCTGCAGTCCAGGGGAACATTAAGGAGCCTCACTCAATTTTTCCAGTTTCCCCAAAGCAGTCAACTGACTTGCTCAAGGTTGCACAGTAAACAAGTGAAGGCTGTGTGACTCAAACTCTGTACCACAGGAAGTGCTTATTTACTTTGTATTCTTAATCCTCTTGGCTAACTTCCAAAGTTATTGATTGGTCTTACAATAAGTACTCCTGCCACTCTTTCGTACCATTTTAAATCCTTTACCGTGGCAACTGTCATAGAAAAAAACAGTATTGTTATGTGATATTGTCTGAGTTTAACATTTTTGATAAATTTTTTTATAGTTCTGAGTAACTGGTTTGGTTTAGCATATTTATTTATTTGACATTTGTTGACCGGGAATGTCTGACTTCGCTTGTGTCCTTTTTCAGCGAGGCCCGGGGATAAAAGCTCCACAAAGTATTACATACACCATAAAAATGTTTACAAACAATACAGTGTGCATGAGGTAATATAAACATGCATTATAATGCTTGGATTCACAATTGTAACATGCGAGTTTAAAGGTGTTCTTTACAAAAAAGGCAATAAAACCAAATGTTAAAGTATTTCATACATCTCCAATACATAAGGACTTCACCATATAGAGGGGGAGTAATGACAATTAACTCAGAGTTTAAGGAGAGTATAGAGGTACTGTATATCAAATCTTAGGTCTTACAGGCAAACATGTACATGAGCAGAGGGGAAGGTGATAGAGAGAGCAAGTGATAGAAAAAGTATGGCTATAGATAAGAGGGAAAATTTAGAGAGATTTTTTTTTATTTGTAAATAAGAGAGGAGAGTAGTAGTTAGAATCAAGTGAAGTCTGAGAGAGGGGAGTAAGCTAAGTGGGAAAAGAAGGGAGGGAGGTAAATATGAGTAGTGGAGAAATTGAGTGAAAAAGGTGAGGTTTTTCACGTAGTTGTGCCAGGTATCATAATGCGCTTTTTTTACGTACCTTTACATGTAGTAATTTCTGTGCATTTTAATTGGGTAGGTGTGCATGTTACATAATTTACAATACAAGTGAATCATAGTTTTGCAAATAATGCGTACAAGAAAGTGAGGCTGCTAAAACCACTTGCAGTATTCCTACAAGGTTAGACAGTTTGAAATTGTTCTTCAGAATGGTCTGCCCTTGTTGCAGTAGCTGCTTATATATTAACTACTAAAATTTGGTTGCCTGTTCATTTGTTTTATCCAGAATTAATAGTTGCATTAGTCATATTGATTACTGGCTTCATTCAGTAAACATTAAAAATGGTTATAATGTGGTCCGCATTCCCAAGTGGCTTATCATTTGTTTTGCTTTGTAAGCCAGAACTAATTAGTTTGGATCACGTCCAGTATGTTGTTTCCCACAGCATTAAGCTTAACTAACTTGTCCAGATGACGCTGTATGCTGCTTCCAGTAATCTGTTTTAAAAATGCAATTCTTAGCTAGAAGCAGTGTGATACGTAAACTGTCTCCCATTTGAGTGCATCTGTTATTCTCCGATAGGCTACCAGCATGGCTTCAAAAATGTATTGTGGGGAAAAATCATGTTTGTACCTGGTAGCATAGAAATGTCCTGAACCAGTGACATGTGCGCCCTTCTCTGATTATCATTATCCTGTTGTCATTAATAAATATATTGTTTTTTTCCAGTTGCTGCATCATACTGCCATGTGAGCTGTTAACCATTTAGATGACCAATGAGATAGTCATTCCTCTGAGGATTTGGGAAACATTTAATAGCTGTGTGAAGTTCATTTTGTATCCCATGTGTGCTAACTGATCATTTTCGTAATGCTTAAATACATCACATGATACATTAGTTGTTTGCCCCGTTTCCATTGTGTGCATACCTTCTAACCTCTTAGCCCAATAAATCTGGACAAAGCCAAAAATAATGTAGGGACAAAGGCCACAAAATAGGGACAACTTTTAAATATTGCTCTTATAAATTTAGAAAGTTGGTAAAATAAAAGGTCTTGTGTCACCATACATTTTCTGAAGGATATGAAGTCGGAAACTCAGGTGTCTGTCATTTTTAGTGACTTCAGTCCTCAACGATTTTCCAGAAAACCACAAATTTTATGAGGAACAGAGCAAAAATATCAGGCAAAAATCTGGATATTCTACAAAAATCTGGACAGTTCAGAGGTATAATTGTGTGTCATTGTGCTTATCTGTCTTTTTAATTAAATCTTTAGTTGTCCATTCTGACGTCACATATTGTTGCTACATGAGTGACTGTGATCTCTCCAGCACTGGTATTATGAATTTGGGAATTGTTAGAAGAAATACCTTACTCTTAAATGGACTTTCCATGAGTTACATGTAAAATAAATGCTGAATTAGGATTGTGCTAAACTTTCAGAACTAAAGTAGCTAATGGAAGCCTCGAAACCAAAAGTCCCTCCATAGGTTCAGTTTAGTGCTGCCTTTTCTGGCTCATTTGTTATTGTATGACCTAGTGGGATAAAGTTTATGTCTAGGAGATCACATTGGTATGTCACAGTACAAGAAAGTATTTCTCAGCAGTTGGACACCAGCAGCTGACATTTAATTCAGATCGTGGGGGTGTGTATATTTATGAGTGTCTGTGTGTGTGCTTGTGCATGCGCTCTTGCACAGAAGCATGCTTATTTACTCACACTTGACATCCCCATGTAGAACACAGATTTAGATATTTTGTCTATAGATTTTCATAAATCATCTGGTCTAACTTGCTTCCTAACAAGAACTATTCTGTAGATGCTGTAATCGAGCTGTTTTGTCGGCACCTGATTTCACCTGTGTATCATGAATGTAGTTTTATAGTTATTTAATGGAATGTACTTTCACTTAGTGGATTAGGCACTTGTGTAATAATACTTTTAAATGAAGAGGAGGTCTCTGCTCATTGAATTACATACAGACTTTTTGGCATCATATATCTGGGTCCGCAAAGTTAATAAATAACTACTTGTTTTTTAAGGCACTTTAGAACTTGTGTTGAACAGGGAAAACAGCAGTGCGCACACATTTATGGCAAGACAGAAGGGGACAAAAGCATCTTTTATGCCATTTATGTGTGTTTTAAGTGGAACAGCCTTGTTGAACATGTGCATACTGAGAACTAAATTGTTCTACTTGTGTACAACATAGCCTGATAACAAGAGTGATGTCTGACAAAAGCAAGGTCCTAATCTAAGCACTTCCTTAGGAGTGCTCTTTGTCTTTCAGTAACAGAAACACATTCTGCCTTCCGGAAACTGCTCCAGCTTAATGCCAAGCCATAAGAAATGGCACACCGGATGGGTTTTAGTTTCTGTTTTCATGTTGCTTTGGCAACAAGAAATATCTTTAGGAAGTTCACCACTAGAACGAGTCAGGGTAAAGCTCTCTATAGTAGCCATATTTTCTGACACCTGTTTACGCAGCAAGCCAAGCAGTAGTTTGTGAAACTGGGCTGGTTCCTGGTTCTGTAACTTGAGGGTATTTGGCTTCACCAGCTGGTTTAGTCATTCCTTTAAGTGGAGTAATCTGTTACTAAGTGTAGACTGACCCACTTCAGATAATATAAACACAAGGAAGTAAATTTGCTGTCTCTGTCACTGAAGAATGCTTAGTCTCTATTGCTGTATTTCCCAGTTTGGGACAGCACTGGTGTAGAATCAGACCATCATTATTCACTAGATAAGTAAAGAAACGCATTGTTTGTAAATGGAAGCCATTATGTTTTTGTATCTTTCCCTCCCCACCCCTTCCAGTGAAACTCTTAAGTTGCCATCTCCAGTCCAAGTCTGCATGTAAAAATTGACCCATGGGAACTCCCCCAGGTGTCCGATCTTATGAAGTAATGTATTGACAAGTGCATAGTCTTTCAATCTCTAATGGCTATGAACTGTTTTTTTCTACCGGATACATTTTGTTGTACCCAGTCCTTCCACTTCAGGTCACACAGTACTAAACATTGGGGGAAAGACCTTCTGTCAATGCCTTCTGCAAAAGCAAAGAATACCATCTCTTAAGTTCTGAACTGCAAATATGTATTTCTCTTTATTTTAATCCTTCCCTACCCCCTGAAATTATTTTATAACAGTGGCAGTAAAACTGATGCTTGGCAGGATCCAAGGCAAGCCCTGAAAAGATCACTCTGGTAAAAAAAAAAAAAAAAAAAACTTCCATAATTTTCTCCTTTGCCCTCACCCAGCACCAAAACTGAAGATCTAATACATTTACTAGAGCTTGCCACGTAACACTTCTGGATTTACGTAATTCTTTGACCAGAGGCATTGATTCAGTCAGAGGTGGTTGACCCACAGACTAAGGAAAGTCTTCACTATTTTATGTAAGACTTGTAGATTGTAACTACACAGTCTGTCTGTGTTTTGGGTACCAGATTAACAATGTCGAACCTCTCTGCATATGTTATATGCATTTGGTGCCAAAAGATTCACACAGACTCTGAAATCGTTTAGATATCGGACCTCATAACTATACTGTCTTAATTCATAAGATGTGTATCAAAGAAGATTGTTTTAAAATTTGAAGCAAGTATACTTATTAAAGTTTGCATTTAATTCTGAGCCTGCACTTAACTTGGTGAGTACACTGTCCTTTGCTGTTACTACTTTTTAGACTTTATTTATTTATTTGCAGTTTGCATGATAGTCCATTGGGCCAGAAGGAGCCCGCTTACAATGGAGTCCTGGGGAGAAAAGCTCCAGAAAAATACAAATACATAGTACACATTGCACTTCAGACTTGAAGTATTCATTATTTATTTATTTATTTATTTTGTCTTTTGGCTTTTTCCAGTTAGGGGACGCCACAGCGGAGCTCCAGTCCGCTAATGATTGGCAGTGGATTAGGTAAAAAACTAAATGGGTCTCATTTTTCAAATATAGGCCTTTTTTCTTCACCATCAAAATTGTTGCACATGCTTACGTTCTAGCTAGGTTTTGACTTTTTTATTTTTTAAGGTAAAATTGGAACCAAAAAGGAGATGAATAGACAAGTGCTGAGACAGTTATTAATTTGATGAATATGTCTTCCACTGTTGTCAGCACAATGATCAAATTTCTTACTACAATTAGGCACCTCCTTGTTGTCTCAAAGGAAAAGCCTTAGTGTAGTGCTGCCATCTGTAGATCAGCCTGACAAACTCTCAGGTGTAGGAAGTTTGTGTGCGTTTATGCTGATCTCCCACTGGGGCTTTTCACCTGTAAACCTAAGCCTTTCTGCCCAGTGGTCCTGGGTCTTTCTGTGCACATTGCTGTGAGTAAAGGCAATTTCTTGTTGGTGTGTTGCTTTTGTGTGTGTGCGTGTGTGCGTGTGTGCGTGCGCGTGTGCGTGTGTGTGTGTGTGTGTGTGTGTGTGTGTGTGTGTGTGTGTGTGTGTGTGGCTTTCTCATACTTTCAGGAAGATCAAAGAACAGTGGTCATACCTCTCACCTGTTTTTGCCTCACTTTTTCCGTCTGTTCTTCATAAATTTTGTGGTTTTCTGGCAAATCAGCGAGGACTGAAGTTAATTAATGACTTGTATTTGAAGGTAAAAATAATGACATACATTTCAGTTTCAGACTTGATATGCTTCAGAAAATGTGTCCCAATGCAAAACCTGCTATTTTAGCACATTTCTAAGTTTATAAGAGCAATACTTTACATTTGTCCATGATGTTGGCCTTTGTCTTTGTCCAGCTTTTCTCCCCTAACCTCTTCCGAAAATGGGCATCTCAGCCCAGTCGGAATTTCCCGGGAAATAAATGTCAATCAATAAAATAAATTTAAAGGTAAATGTTTTAAAGATTGGCAAGAAAGGTGGTAAAATATTCTAAATATTTTTAAGTAGGGATGTAAAATGTACTTGCTTGCATTTTTGCACTATGTTTGTGTCTCCCTTGTATCTAGTTTATTATTCATATGCTTTACTGGATTGGTTGTGTTGTCTTGTATTTAATGAAAGATGTGTAATTTAATAAAGAAGGATGCATGAATCATTCATCGTAACAAAAATAGCAAAAGTCTGTTGACAGGTGTTATCCCTCTGCACACAAAACAGCATTCACCTGTGCTTTATGCTGCTCCTTTATACTTTGTTGGTCAATATAAGTACTATATTCCTTCTGCTTTACTTGACAAAAGACCCACTAAGTAAAAGTACATATGTGTGGGGATGTCCCTAGAACTTCTGAGACTTGCTTAGTCACAGTGAGTCACACAGCATATGCTAAGCTGAAGCATAAGAAATCGGTGCCATTGTCAGTATCCCCAACACCATACATTATCAATTTTTTTTTTTTAGTTTCTGAACTGTCAAGCCACCCACACCCCAACAACCACCACCACTTCCGTCTCTTTTAAACTATATTTTAGATATTTGCTAACTCTCCACTGTTCAAGTGCCCCCATTCATCCCACCTTTGCCATAGCACTAAGTAACAATTTTATGTCGTGAATCATTCCCAAAAAATCAGGATGAAGCTTAAGAGCACTGCATGTTTTTTTTTTTGTAAATGTGGGTGTGTTGCTTTTGGGATTTTGGATGTTTTTGAAGTGCTTCAAAGGGAGACCAATTTAAAATATGAAGAACAAATACCTGATTGTTGAGGAGTATTAAGGAGAGCAGTTAGCTGGATTTACATCACAACGTTGAAAGTTTGCGGAATAGGTAGAATGAGAGGTGAGGGGATCATTGAATAGTAGAATGGAAGTAACAACTGCAATTAATCATTTTGCTAAGGCTTGTTCGGATGCCTCTATGGATATGTCCTTCATAGAAATGCAAAAGATGCAGTAGATCTGTGTGCGTGCGTGTGTGTGTGGTTGGTGATTGGGACAGAAAGACTTCACCATGGTTTGATATCTTATAAATTGGACATTATTGAAGTGATGGACATTGGGACAGCTCTGTTTTTTTGTAAGTAATGTTTGGTTTGTATGTTTTTATTTTTTGCTTGATTGATTCAACCACACATGTTGTTAATATTTTTTATTTTTCATATGGGCCTTATTTAGTCAATATCAAGCAAGTATTTGATTTCGTGTTTTTTAACGAATTAGGTGAATACCATGTCTTCTATGTTTCGTTATTTAATGTGGAAGCGGGTTTTTCCTTGGCATTAGAGTATGTGCATTAGCACTGTTAGGTCAGAACCAATATTCGCTGATGGCCTTTGCTTATTTAATTTATTTAAGAGCTGTGTCCTTACTTGAATGTCTATTTTTGGCTTGCCACATATTTCTTCTTGATTTGGATACAGTCATAATTATTTGTCTTTACTTTGTTGAAGCTTATATGTCTCTGACCCACACTACATTTTTTTAGTTGGACTTTAAACATTCCTATGATTGTCGGACTATTCTTTGTCGTAACAGTCTTTGTTAATATTTGCATTCCGGGGCTGTATTCTGTATTGGGTGTGATCCTTTTTACCTACTGGGTACATGTATGTTTTTAGTCAGGTTCCTGTCTTTGTGAATCATACTGTTTTATCAAACATATTTTTTCTTTATTATTACAGTGATTGGTATTCAGCTTTTCCTTTCATGGGCTGGTGAACTTTGGCTGTTGGGGGTAATTTTCTCCAAACTTATTTATTGTTTTTTTGGAATATTATGGATCTTATGAGTATCTTAAGAGGGTTGTCAGCTGACAAGGAGGATATCTAGTTTTTTGGGCTGCCATCCCAACATATTGGATCTCACCAAGAGGATAATACTCCAGATATCTCCTGTATATCTATTTTTAACCAACTCTATAAGAGTATGAAGGTCCTTAGGCCATCTTATGGCATCTTAAGCTTTTTAAGGCTTATTTGTGAAAGGGCATCACACCTAGGGGGTTGAGGATTTGGATCAAGCCTTTGGTGGGTCAACCTGATGATTCACTTCTAACAGCCTGGTCTGAAGCCCAACAAAATGATTCGATGCAATTTGTAAAAATTCTACACTCTTATTATGAGTGTAGTATTGACACCTATATATCTGAAGTTAGTGGTATTTGTGATCGAGCTAAACAGTTTGAAGGCTTACCCATATACAAAAATTGATTTGATAAACTCAGTAAATATCTTTTACAGTTTGAACAAGAACTCAAAGATAGGAAAATAAGAAAATTTAACAGGGACTTAAGGGATTACAATCTGGGGAAACCTTTTGACAGGTTAAGAGTGCTAAATTTGTCAAATTATTCTGCACAACCAGCCAAAAGAGGAAAAGGAAAAAATCGAAAACATTCAGTGTTGCATCAGGTGAGGATTCTTCCTTGTATACCAATACAGAAATGGAAAGACAACAGTTGTCACCAGCCACCAAGATGACTCATTCTACTGAACAAGTTGAGTTATTACAGGATGTATATTC
This sequence comes from Protopterus annectens, assembly GCF_019279795.1. NCBI lineage: Eukaryota > Metazoa > Chordata > Ceratodontiformes > Protopteridae > Protopterus > Protopterus annectens. The sequence continues at coordinate 258,146,953 of NC_056729.1, forward strand.
AGTCCCTTTAGTTATAGGAAAATGAGGAAGGGGGGGGGGGGGTAGGAAGCATAAATCCAGAAGGGTCTCTGGAAACAGTATTGAACCTTCTGAAACCGAAATAACCCCTGAAAATAATGTTCTCAATATCTCTTCTGTGGTTTTATCTGATTCAGACTATAAGTTACTCAATAAAGGACTGAATTTTATACCTACATTTTTTGTCTCTGAGGATACTTTTGTAGATGACTTGTATTCATTTTGTAGGTTACTTAACCTTAAATTATATTTCCAGGATGATGCTGTTGATGGTAACTCGACTGATGTTACTGCGTTCAGATTTCATAAGTCTACATTTGTTCCACCAATGAACAAAAATGCCGAGATTTTTCAGCAATGTATTTTGAAGGAATTGCGGTTTGGTTCTGATTTTGATGAAAAAAAAAATGTTTTCTAACAATTTGACTGTGCCCAAAATTGAAGCCCTAAACAGGCTCAAGAATGACAAAAACATTGTCATTATTCAAGCAGGTAAGGGGGGGGGGGGGTACCACTGTGGTTATGATCCATTCCAACTACATTGAGGAAGCTGAGAGGCAGTTACATGATGTTAGATTTTACACAGGCATGCCCATTGACCCTACATCTAAATTTAAAAGGGAGATAGATTCATTTTTGGAAACTGTAATTAGTGAAGGTATCATTGATAGAAGTACATCTTTTCATTTAAGAGTCAAGGATCCTTTACCCCAGTATCTATATCGTCTCCCTAAAATTCATAAAGATATTTGTAATCCACGAAGTAGGCCGATTGGTATCTGGTAGAGGCTCTCTTATGGAACCTTTATACGCTTACCTGACTACTTATTTAAAACCTTTGTTAAAGGGGATTAGGGCACGTCTACAGGATACTACTGAATGTCTTAACATTATGTCAGATAAACAGTTGGAGCCGGGATGGTTAGTGTGTACTTTGGATGTGACCTCTTTATTTATACACCAGCATTCCACATTGGGCTGAACTATCCACATTGGAATTTTGGTTGAACAAAATGTCAGTTTATAGCCCTGGATTCAACACTTTTCTTTTGTGTTTGGCTGAACATGTCCTCACGAAAAATGTGTTTCATTTCAGCAACAAATGTTATCTACAATTAAAGGGTACAACTATGGGTGTTTATTTTGCACCCATATATGCTGGTTTGTTTATGGGGTATCTGGAACAGATGATTATTTATGATCCTAATTATAATATATTTCTGGACGAAATGGATATCTGGAGACTTTTTGGATGACTGCTGGATGGTTTGGAAATCTGATCGGGTTTATTTAAATGAAAATAAATGGGGCATCAGTTTCATGGTTAATTGTGATATAGATTTTACATCCTTCTTGAATGTTAAGTTATCAAGACAACCAGATGGTACTTTAGTTAACTCTGTTTATAGAAAACCCTTCCATTCCAATACACTTTTGCATGCCTCCAGCTATCAACCTAAACATGTCATCAGAAATATCCCCAAGTCACAATTCATGAGGATTCAGCATTTATGTTCCAACACAGAAGAAATGCATTTTTCAATCAGGATTTAATACGCCTGTTTACTGTGCGAATTTACCCTCCAGGCCAGTTGATTAAACAAGCAGAGAGGTACGACAGCTTCGTAGAGGTGATTTACTCAAATACCAGAAATATAATTCAGTCAGAACAACAAAAATTAGATTTCAAACTAGTTATGGGAGGAATACTCAATACTTTATTGATTTAGTGCATCGCCTTTGGGATATTTTGTTGGTCAGTAACAAACTTTATGATTTATTAGGTCAGAAATATTAATTTACTTTTCGTAGAGGCAAAACTTTAGGTAGTCATTTTAGCCATTATAAACAAAATAGATCAATAAGTGACTCATCACAGACTATATTGGATGGTACTAGGGCAGTGGGCCGCTTTTCTTGCGGCCATTGTTCCTTTTCTAAGTACATTTACCAAACAAAGGAATTTTCTAGTAAGAATACACCACGTAATTTTTTCCATCAGTGTCCTGTCAAATTGTAGTAGTGATTGGGTGATTTATTTAGCTGTGTGTACATGCTCAGCATTTTATATTGCTCAGACCTCCAGACCTTTCAGGCTACGCATATCAGAACATCTTAGTAACATTAGACAAAAACTTTCCACGAATGCGCTATTTAAACATACTGTGGTTCATCCTTCTGCCAGCTTTAAATTTATTATTATTGACAACATTTTGGGCAATAGAGGTTCCAAAGCTGGTTGGCATAGCATTCTTAATGTTGTTGTGTCTTTCGGCTTTTCCCGGTTAGGGGTCGCCACAGCTGAACTCCGGTCCGCTAATGATTGGTAGTGGATTTTTACGTACCGGGTTACCAGCCCTGACGCACAACCTTCAACGAAGGCACGCCCCATTCACGTATGCCTCCACACAGAAGACGCTCTAGCTGAGAATCGAACGGGACAACGTCTTGCTATGAGGTGACAACGCTACCGCAGAATCACCACCGCAGTTATGCATAACATTCTTAATAAGAAAGAAAAAACATGGATAATCAAACTAGATGGATTATTTCCACCTGGTCTTAATGATCATTTGTGAGTGCTTATTGGCTTGATTGCCAGTTAGTGGCAATTTGGAGATCCCCCACCCCCAAGAATAGGCAAGCCACCAGAGACTGCTCCCTCCCATCTTTCCCTGCCCATCCCTTCAGCACCTGTTCCACTAATTAAACACAGGTCATGTGAGGTGCAGTCAAAGGCTTCATTCCTTTGCACCATGGAAGCAGGTTCAATGTATTTGAACAGTATTGAGCAAAGTGAGCTGCTCATTGAATTCTAGCATGGACAAATGACAGACCGAGCCCACCAGACAAGCATTAGCCATTTTTACAAGTGAGATGCCAGGCAGGCAAGGGAAGCTCTGTAGATGTGATTTATCTAAATTTAAGCAAAGGCAGTGGGGTAGGATTGCATTGTCATGTACAGGTGTGCGTGCAACTAATTAGCCAGCAGTGAGCAGAGGATGGTATGTACTGGGGAAAATTAAAAAAAAAAAAAAAGTAATAAATACTATCCCACAGCAACAGTCATGTAGCTCTATGCCTGCTTATTCTGTAAATCGGTATAGATAACTAGGTGAGATCAGGAGAGGTTCACAGGGAGACTAGAGATTTGGTGTAAGAGATGGTAGCTTCATTTCAACCACTCAAAGTGCATGGTGCTACACCTGAGGAACGAAGGTGGAGAAATAGGTTGTTTGGCTCTTTACATAGTGGACACAGGCTGAAAAAGCCAGAGCAAAACAACATGGATGTTATTAACAGAGAGCCTACCCCATCAGGGACAGTGTAATTGGGCAGTAGCAAAAGTGAAGCAAAGGGGATGAAATGCAGTGATAAGCTAGTCTGTGTTTGTATCTGTCACTAGTAAAGCCACACGTAGAGTAATGTGCACAGTTCTTGAGACGGTAACGGAAGAAGCTCACAGTGCTGATGAGTGCAGGGGAAGGTGCCACATGGATGGTGTGGATGATAATATATAAAAAAAGACTAAGAAATAAAACTCCTTACATCAGAACACAGGAGTGATAGAATATCAATATGCAAAGCACTTGGAGGGGAAATTTAAGGTAATTACCGGGAAAAGAACAATAGGAAGGGAAGGGGGAGCAGTCTGCCCATGCAACAGATCAATGGGCTCAACCTGCAGGAAGTCGTTTTTATGGGGAGGGAGGAGGACTGGTGCTGAAAACTGCCAGAATAGAAGACAGAAGCTAAGAGCTCGACACGTCAAAATGAATAAATAAATAAATAAATAAAGATTAGTATTTTTGGAGGAATAAGAAGAAAAAGAGGAAGCTGCTTTAGGGTTGCTGCAGCAAGTGGACAAACAAAGCAAACGTGCAGTCGCATTCTGTGAGTTTCTTTATGTAATGCCGTGCATTAGGAAAAGAAAATAGCTTGGTAAGCAAAAACCTTGGTTGACGAATAGTAAGAACAAAAAGAGTCCATAGGTAGGTACTAGGCTATCGGCCCAAGTGCCTAAGTAAGCATAGCCAACAAGGTTCCCTGGCTTACGCTACCCAAGAAAATTATTTTCCTGTGCCCCTGTCGAGCAGAGCCACAGAAGTCATCCCCGGGGTGTATTTCCTATTTTCCATCCAATCATCAAGATTTTTCTTGAAGAGTGCTAATGAGGAACGTTGCTTGACATAGATGGGTAGCCTGTTCCAGAGTATGGGAAGTCTTTGGGGCATGAATCTATCCCTCCAGCATGTCCTGTTTATTGTGGTGACAAGCTTTAGGTCCCTAGAGCGTGTAGCTCGGAGGGATTGGGGTTTCTTTAGGTGTAGCATGTCCAACAGCTCTGGGTTTGCCATAGCTTTATATGTTAGGCAGAGATCACCTCGGAGAAGGCAATATGCTATGGAGTAAAGCTGGAGTATTTTGAGATGGGTCAGTGTAGGACATCTGTTTGAGGTAAGTAATCCTCTTTGTGAAGTACTTCTGTGTCCTTTCCAGCTGCTGCAGATGTCTTGTGAGGTGCATTCCAAAAGGGGCATTGTACTCTAATGGATCTAATGGGTGTCGAGTAGAGGGGAACAATGATGGTAGTTCATGGGTACAGAGTTTTTACCAAAGGGGCTGACCGTGCACTTTTTGGCATTGAGCTTAAGGCCATGGCTCTGACACCAGGCATCTGTCTCAGTGAGGCCCTTCTGTAAGATGCCCACATAATTTGTGGACTCTACTATGGCTCCTAGTTTGGAGTCATCTGCGAACTTTGTTAGCCAAAGGCCTTCTGTGTTAGCCTGCACTTCAGAGAAATAGATACCAAACAGGAGAGGTCCCAGGACTGAACCCTGTGGTACTTCGCTTGTCACTGGTTTGAAGTCAGATTTGGAGTCTGCAACTTTTACAGTGTGGGTTCTGTCAGTGAGCCAGTTGGCAACCCATCTTGTGATGTAGGGATTTATACCTAGTTTAGTGAGTTTAGCTTTAATTCCAGAATGGGGGATGGTGTTGAAAGCCTTGGTGAGGTCAAGATAGGCTGTGTGAACCACCTTACCCTCTTTTACAGCTTTGGTGACTGCCTAAAAGAAGTCAGTCAGGTTTAGGAGTCAAACCCAAACTGGCTTTAGAGAGTGCAGCTTTTACCTGCGTAGTTGTGGTTATAGAGACTCTGCATTCTTCCTGTATAGATATGGACCCTTTAGGGGTGAGAGGAGGATAAAGTTAGCACTGAACCTATGTGCCAGGATGTTGGCAATATCAGTTGGTTCTGTAAATTTCATGCCGTTGTGCTGTAACTCAGAGCAGATCTGGGTGTTGCCATTGAGATTCTTGACATAGCTATAGAATGCTTTGTGGCTGTCCCTAGAATCAGTGGCGATTTTGTTTTTGAAGCTAGCTTTGGGGGATCTTATAAGGGATCTCAGCTTCTTACTGAGGCTGACCAGGGAGCTCCTCCACTCATGGGATTTTACTCTCTCTTTTGCAACAGTTTCTTCCTTTTTGTTGTAGTTTTTGTTTATGGCAGGGGGCCACCAGATTGGCTTTCTTCTTTTGGAGGATAGCACGATCCATGCACTCATGTAACTGCTTATAGAGTGCATTTGTGTAGGATTCAGCAGTTGTAACTGTATTGTCTATCTGCATGGGTGCCATGAAGTTCGCCACTTTGTCTTAAGCATGTAGTTGGCTTTGGAGAAATTTTTTTTTACCGTGGTTTCATTAATGGGGGTGGGGGTAGGATGTGGATATCTAGGGTGATTAGCTTATGGTCTGATCTGACCAACGAGGAGTTGACATCAGGTGTGGAACACCGGTCACTCATGTTGGTAATGACTAGGTCTAGGATATTGTTGCCCCTGGTGGGGGTGTGGATAAGTTGATTCAGGGCTTTGGAATTTATGAATTCCAGAAAGCATTGAGCGAAGGAGTTGGTACATGAGTAGTTTGCTCAGTTAATGGTGGGGTAGTTGAAATCGCCCATTATTAGGGTGTTTGGTTAAACCCTAATATTTTCCAGTATATCAAGAAAAGAGGAGTGGGAATCCTGAAGCATGGTGGGGAATCTGTAGCAAGCTACAATTTGGAGTGCAGTTTTGCCCAGAGTTAGTTGCACTTTGATAACCTCAGATGCATTATGCTGAGCAACTAACCTGGAGTTGTGGATATCCTTAATGAATATGGACACAACTCCACCTTTGGTGTTCAGGTCCAGGTTAGGTGGCCAAAAAGTGTGGTATGAGTTATAGCCTGGTAATGCAGGGGTGCTCTCTGGAGCCTTGAACCAGGTCTCAGTCACTGCAAAGATATTGATGTTCTCCATTTAAGGAGTGCCTCAAGGGAGTGCATTTTGAAATTTAGACTTCTAGCATGGAGTAGCATTACCCTCAGTTTTGGCTTGCCCGTTCCTGTTACAGTGGTGAATTTGTCATTTGAACCTTGCCTTAAAAAAGGCACTGTAGGGGCGGCAAGAGCCTTAGCCAGTATCCGGAATCCCAGGGGTGACAGGTGCAGGCCATCTCTGGCAAAGCATCGTGGTCTGTCAACCAGTATTTCCAGATGTATCTCTGTGCATCAAGCACAGTTTCCATTAAGAGCACACAGGGAACACACTCAAAGGTCTGGATTTCTCTGTCTGCCTCACTCCAGTCCCCCATCAGATTCCCCACTGGCACAGCTATAGAGTTGAGATCTTAGCTGAGTGTGCAAGCCAAGATGTTCATCGTGTTACACTGCTGCAGTCATTACACTTGGGTTATCCTGCCGTCAGGCGGTCCCGCTGTCGGCCAGAGTTCCAAAGTCTTGGTCCGGCGTTGGTTGCTGTCGCTTCTTCCCTGACGTCAGTGCGCCAGGGGTATATAAGATGCATCCGACGCCATTTTCTTCAGTCTTTCTTGCCATGCGGTGCCCGAAGCAGAAGCAGTTCGCAAGTGACGGTCGGCCGACTCCTGAGATTTTCGAAGTTGAATTTCAGATCCGAAGTCTTCAATAAAGCTAAGTACCCCATTGGGGAAACTTTTTTCTTGCCTCAGACCGATGTCAGAAAAAGTTAATAATTGTATTTCTTGTGGGAAGCAAATACCTCATAACGACTTCCACTCTTACTGTATTCCATGCCTAGGCCCTGATCACAACATCACTAGTTGTCGGTTTTGTGCTAGATTTAACAAATGCACTATAAAACAACGTTTTGATTTTGCTTTGCACTACTTCGGCCGAAGGTTCAATTATACTGTGCCGTCGGATCAGCCGACAACCGCAATTCCCAAAAAACGCAAAGACAAGGCTAAAGACAGGCATCTGAGGTCCAAAACCGACGACGAAATCTCTTCTAGGCCAGTCACCGGTTCGCCGGTTCTCAATGAGACGCTTTCGCAGCCCCTGACACCCACTACCTCAGAGCCACAGGCTGCCTCCGACTCCCACGTGGAGACAACTAGGTGTCTGGAAACTCAAGGTATTGGGCCTACGGAAACTAATCCCTCAGATGGGTCCGGAGCCGCTGAGCAGGCATCGGCTTCTGACAGTGTTTTCAGAACTTCACAACTTACCATTAAAGCAACAGCCAAGACAAAAGTACCATTAAAGGCAAAGAAGCAAGTACAGCATTCTCCTGGACAGTTTTCCATGCCTAAGAAACAGATGCTTTAAAATGGCCGAAGACCTCATTACTCTAATCAAGGGTTCCCATCCCCCTCCTGAGAAAAGGCCTAGGCAGGATACAGACTATGATTCCTCTGATCAGGTTTCCATTTCCTCTGATTCCTCTTCAGACCAGGGATACTCTCTACCCCCCCCCCCCCCCCATGAGGACTCTGACACTGAAGAATCTATCCCTTCAGCCTCTCCTCCTGAGGATTATTCTTTTGGGGAAACTTTACATAGCATGAGGGAGCATTCCCACTGGGAAAGTCAGGATTATTCAGAATCCAAGAAAAGGCTCCGGGATTTCCTTTTATTGCCTCAGCACAGGCCCCTGGCTATTCCGCCTGTGCTAGATATTGTGGATGATGTGCTCTCCGAATCCAGCTTATCTCCTGATTCTTTGCCCCCTACACCAGCCAAGCCAGATAGGTACTATAGAGTCCCTGACTCTCACAAGTTTCTTCATAAAAACCTTTCTGCTGATCCAGAAACTATTTCCCAGAGTCCAAAGGGGGTTAAGGCTTCCATTGCAAAAAATTCAGTACCCTCTGACAGGGATTCCAGAGCTTTGGATATATGGGAGAAGAAAGATTACACTTCTGCAACTTTAGCAGTAAGGGCTTTAAATTGCCAGTTTCACATGCTTAAGTACCAACAATATTTAATGGCTCAGTTAAAACAGAAAATGCTTGCAAGCTCAGAAGCTCCTGACTGTAAAGAAATGCAGGATTTATTGCATGCAGTTGAACAGGTGGGAAAACATACTCTGCAATGTGGTTTTGATTCTTTAGTGGCCTCTTGTAGAGCCGCAGTTACACGTTCTGTGATTCTAAGACATGCTTGGTTAAGAGAACCTGATCATGTTAAAGCAAAATTATTGGATGCCTTCTTTGGTGTTAAGGCAGAAGAGGTGTTAAAGAAAATTGAGGATAAAGCTAAATCTATGCAAGCAGTCAAGGATTTCTTACAGGTACAGCCACCTCCATGTAGCAGAAATTGGCCAACAAAGAATTGGTCCTTTCCAGTGTCAGACAGGCAGATACAGACGCCCAAGAGGCAGATCTCAACCACAAGGCTTTTAACAGTCAATGACAGTGGGGCACCTCAACACCAAAAGGAGGTCAGGACAAGTCTCAGTCTTACAGGAAACAGTCCCAATGACTTCCCCCTTCGTATGCCAAGCACTTCCCTTTTGGCAGCCCCCTTAGGGGGAAAACTAGCACTTTTTTCTCAAAACTGGCAAACAGTCACCCGCGACAAATGGGTTCTGAATATTGTGTCTCAAGGTTACAGATTCCGCTTTCACACTTTACCAAAGCTAAAAGGAATGCCAGACCTGCCACAAAATCAATGGGCAGAGGCAAAAAAACAAATTTTAACCCTCATGGACATGAGAGCTATTCAAAAAGTACCACAACAGGAACAAGGACAAGGATTTTACTCAAGACTTTTCCTGGTCCCCAGAAAGGACAAGGCCTGGAGGCCCATACTAGACCTTTCAACTCTAAATACTTACCTGGATATTCTGAAATTCAAAATGTTGACACTACAGCAGCTTATACCCATGCTGGGCAAGAAGGCTTGGCTTGTTACTCTGGACCTCAAAGAGGCATACCTGCATGTCCCTATCAGACAAAATTGCAGAAGATACCTCAGATTCAAAGCTGGTACAATGCACTACCAATTCTCTGCACTGCCCTTTGGCTTATCTACTGCACCCAGGGTCTTTACAAAGTGCCTGGCACCACTAATTGCATTTTGCAGACAAAAGGGAATTCAAATATATCCATACCTGGACGACTGCCTCATTCAAGCAGAGACAAAGGACATTCTGATAAAGCATCTGGCATTTGTAAAAAGGTTGCTAATTTCTCTAGGGTACAGAGTAAACGAAAAGAAGTCAAAACTAGTGCCCTCACAACAGATTATATTCCTGGGTGCCAGCTTAAATACAACGGCCCAGATTGCTTATCTCATGCCAGACAAACAAGTTCAACTAACTCAATATTTCCAATTACTGGCAAAAAAGTCCCATCTTCCTGCAGGAAAAATTCTGCAGGCCCTGGGATTCATGGCATCCTGCATACTACTAGTACCATATGCCCGACTGCATATGAGGAAATTACAATGGTACCTAAAAAATGTTTGGAGTCAACACTTTCACAGTTTAGAAGCAGTAATACCAATGATTCCCTGCCTACAACAGGAGTTTCAATGGTGGGCACAGAGGCATGTCACCTAAACAAGGGTCAGCCTTTTACTCTACCTACAGCCAGGCAGACTCTAACAACAGATGCTTCGGATTATGCCTGGAGAGCACACATGGCAGGAAAATGCATTCAGGACAAGTGGACCGCAGACCAAATGCATCTTCACATCAATCAAAAAGAGATGTTGGCTGTTCAAAATGCCCTAACAGCTTTCAAGGACCTTCTGCATCCAGGACAATTATTATTAAAGACAGACAACACCACAGTAATGTGGTACAAAAACAAGCAAGGGGGCACTCATTCTTATCCCCTATGCAGGCAAGCCATGACCTTGTGGAACACAGCTCTAACGTATCAAGTTCATCTGCAAGCACAATTCCTGCCAGGAAAGAAAAATACTCTGGCAGACGACCTAAGCAGAAATATCATGGACCCTCACGAATGGAAATTGAATCCACAAATCTTCAGCATGGTAACAGAAAAATGGGGATGCCCAGACATAGATCTTTTTGTCTCCCCACTGAATTGCCAACTACAAAAATTCTGCACAAGGACTTATCACACAGAAGCATGGAAAGTGGATGCTCTCTCGTTCAGCTGGAAAAACCTAAAAGTTTATGCCTTCCCACCACTGCCTCTCCTTTCAAAGGTACTCCTAAAAGCCAGACAAGAAAAAACACAGATGATCCTGATTGCTCCAGACTGGCCACGCCAGCACTGGTACCCAATCTTAAAGAACTTAACTCAAGGCCCACCATGGATTTTGCCTCAAATTCCGCACCTTCTGACTCAACAAAACAATCTGATCCTGCACGGTCAGCTCAAAACCCTAAACCTGGCTGCATGGGCAGATTCATTAGTCAAACAGGCAACACCTCTCTCTAAAGCTGTTATGGATGTCATTTTGGAGGCCAGGAGACCTAGCACCAGGAAAGCTTACTTAGAAAAATGGAAGAGATTCTGCACCTGGAACCAGGCTCAAAGCCTTGACCCTCTTGTCCCAAACATTCCTCAGATTTTACAATACTTAACTGAGATGCTGGACAAAGGCCTATCCTTCTCATCAATTAAGATCCATGCCTCTGCCATTTCAGCACATTACAGCACGGATCCTCCTTTATTCGCTTATCCCTTGCTAAAGCAGTACCTCAGAGGGGCTAAAAACATAAGACCGCCCCGGAGAGAACCAACACCAACTTGGGACCTCAATTTCGTTTTGGAAAAACTGACCCTGCCACCTTTTGAGCCAGCCAATATAGCCGATCTAAAATTTTTATCATGGAAAACAACTCTGCTCCTGGCAGTAACTTCAGCACGAAGAGTCTCAGAGCTACAGGCATTAATGGCAGTGGAACCTTTTATAATTATTCATCAGGACAGGGTTTCTTTAAGGACAAACCCTACCTTTATGCCAAAGGTGGTATCTAGTGTGGCTCTTAACCAAACCATCCGTTTGCCAACTTTTTATCCAAACCCCCAAATAAAGGGGAGAAACTTCTGCACTCTTTGGACATACACAGGCAGCTACGCTTCTACTTGGACAAAACGAAAGCTTTCAGGAAAACGGAGCAACTGTTTGTAGCATATGCTGCAGGATAACAGGGCAAGGTTATCTCAAAGCAGACTATCTCCAAATGGATAGAACACTGTATTCATTACTGCTACACACAGCATGGAAAATCAGTCCCTAATAACATTAGGCCACATTCCACCAGGGCAACAGCCACTTCAACAGCCTTTCTCAGGGGAGTACCTACCAAGGAAATTTTGGAGGCTGCAACTTGGAGTTCAGTGCACACCTTTACCAAGCATTACCACTTGCCTGTTTACTCTAAATCCAGAACAGGATTTGCCACTGCAGTTCTGCAGGGCCTCATAGCCAATCCTAACTCTTTATAGACCAGCCACCCAGCCTTAGCTTTGGGATTCTACCCAAGTGTAATGACTGCAGCAGTGTAACATGATGAACATAGTACAGTTTTGTACCTACCATAAATGTAGATGTTCGAGTGTTCACACTGCTGCAGTCCAGGTTACCCTCCCTCCATCCCCTCTGTCCTAGCTGGACTTATCTATACCTTTCTATCCTATACAACCCTTGTGGTGTATTTGCTTGTAACTGAAGGTATTGCTTTTATTTTGTATATATATTTTTTATTAGCAGTATGTATTGCCTACCTACTTGGGGGCACCTGACATCTGGGGCAAGAAAATGGCATCTGATGCATCTTATATACCCCTGGCGCACTGACGTCAGGGAAGAAGTGACAGCAACCGACGCCGGACCAAGACTTTGGAACTCTGGCCGACTGCGGCACCGCCTGACGTCAGGATAACCCAAGTGTAATGACTGCAGCAGTGTGAACACTCAAACATCTACATTTATGGTAGGTACAAAACTGTACTTTCTCCACCACTCTCTCTGGGAGACCAGTGCTTTGTGCCTCTGCTGTAAGCAGTACACACACACACACACACACACACACACTTACTAGATATACCACCTTCTGCCCAGACTATAAGGCAGTTACACCGTCACCAGACACTCCAAAGCCAGCTTACTCCAAGGCTCTTACAAGGGTACCCAATTATACCAAGTGAAATTGATATTAATAGAAATGGTAATGTTGGCAAAACATTCAGGCTTTCAGGAGTGGCCACAGTGTTGCCAATAGATATAAGTACTCTGAAAGGTTAAAATATTCTCTAAAGGACCAGCCACAATGAAAAGTTTAAATATATTGAATAGTAAATAATAAAATAGCATGACAATACTAAATATCTATTTACGGTAAACACCAGAGTTTTAGTCACAGGAAATATTAAAAATAACACAGGTGGACAGGTTCACACAGTTGCAGAAATACAATACTTAACTAATCTCACTATATTTTCCTGACTGATCTAAAGAATTGTTATTCCCTGGTTACTTACTAGAGCGAAGCAAGATGAAGTAGGTGAAAGATCCTTCTTGGTCAGATTAGAAAAACTGAGTGCTCTGTGACTTCAGTCTCACCTAGTGTTAAACATTATTTTTATTGATGGATTACAGAATGACATCACATACATCTGGTCATCTGACTTCTCATTTCCATGCTTCCCCAACTTGGCTAGTAGCTGTCAGGATTTAGCACATATGTGTCAATAACACACACACACACACACACACCACACACCACACACACAGCCTTATGTGATGATTAGGAGGTACTGTCAGCCATACCAGTAAAGTAGGGTAGTAGATGTGTGACATGCGTCAGATGCTTGTGCTGAAAATGAATCTATGAGGTTTGCTTGTGTTAAAATCCATCAACAGTGTGCCCTGCTGGGGGGAGGAGAAATGTATGTGTATTATTGCAACTGAATTAAACGTGTATGTCTTAACAGAGGACTGGAAGTGAAGAGGTTAATCTTAATCCACCTGACTTTGCAAAATATTTTTGAAATTAAATTACTTTATGGGTTAAGCCGTAAAGATGTTATGCCACAGTGTTTAATGAAGCCAGAGATGCAATGTCTGTGCTAGAGAATAGCTTGACACTCCTGTAGGAAGAAGGGAAGTGTTTTATGGTTTTATGACTTCCAGGAGATCTGAGCAAAGCTCTTTATGTGTGTATGGTACCACATGGGTGCTAAACCTATTAGCTTTTAGTGTTGGTGAGTGTGGGAAACAGAGTCAGATAACTAGATGTGCTGTTATTGTGTAATCAACTCTGAAGTAATATTTAGATATCAGTAGGAAATTGCTGTCAGCATTCTGCATTCTGTCTTGGATCTGACTGCAAGGACCACTCGCCCACAAATTATCTTGCCTTGCTCTGTTCAGTAAGTAGAGACAGTCATTATTTTAGTCTATCAGGAATGGGTAGAGAGAGACTAGCTAAATACTGTTTTTCCTATAACTGTGTGAAACTTTCCATCTGTGTTATTTTTAATATTTTCTGTGCGCTGTTCACTGTAAATAGATATTTAGTGTTTTCTTGTTTTTTATTATTATTTATTAAACATATTTAAACTTTTCACTGTGGCTGGTCTTTTTTAGAATATTTAAGCTTTGAGAGTATTTTCACTTATTTATTTGGTGATAACTATGGCCACTCCTGAAAGCTTGGCTGTTTGGGCAGCATTACCATTTGCATTAATATTAATTTCACTCAGTATAATTGGGTACCCTTGCAAGACCCATGGGTAACTGGGTTTGTAGTGCTTGGTGGCAGTGATAACTACCTTATAGTCTGGGCAGAAGGGGGGCTGTGACGACTGTGCCCTGGCCCAGCAATCAAGGAGCCTCAATCCTCACCACTAACACCACGGAGGTCGTCTCATAGAAGAGAAAAGGATAACTAATACACACAGTAAAGTACAATTTCCCTTAAGTGCACACAGAGATCACAGTCAGTCTGGGGCTGGTTGCTCCTTTGCTCACCAGGTCCCCAATAAGATTCCCCACTGGCACAGCTATAAGGTCCAGGTCTCAGCCTAGCTGGGCAAGCTAAAATCTCCAGTACCCTGTCTGTCCAACCAGTGCTTCATGTCCCTGCCCAAGTAGCTGACGCAACATACACACACTTTGAGATAAGTATTTATACAACTTCACAGACATTCCTGGGAAAGGCTGACACAGATTCTCCAGCTGTGCCCCTTTACCCAGACCATACAGTAGTAATCCCTGCCACCACCCAGCTAATAATATCAGATACTGAAAGGCCCTTAAAAGGGTGTCCAAGTATTACTGTGCAATATTATTATCCAATGGTAATGTGACTATTCAGTCTAAGGCTTATTTTAGAGTGGCCTATTACAATAACCTCTATAAATATGAAATGTACTCTAGAGCTTATCTATACACAAACCAGCCACAGGTAGAAGGTTTTAAAATATTTAATAATAAATAATTAAAACACAAGACAAAACTACTACACCAAAGAGATATCTAAGAATTCAGAGATCACACAGAAACTTAAAATAATACAGTAGGACAGGTCTGATTTCAGATAAAAATACCTAATTAATCTTGCTTTAACTATTCCTACAAGAAACCACAGTGCTAAAACTTACATGTGAGCATAGGCAGAGTGCTGAGTTAGATATCCAAGATCAAAATGCTTTCAGTCTCTTGTGAGAAATAGTATTTAAACATTACTAACAAACATGTCTCTAAGGCCCTCCCAAATTACATCATTTTTGACACTTGGGTTTTCCCAGTATTCATATTGCATCATCTTAACACCTGGTCTGAGTTCTCAGGCCACAAACTGCATTATTTAGCAATCTAACACCACCTGCTCAGAAACTTACAACAATACAAGACATTTCACATATACATTCTAGCAGAAACCAGAGCAATAACACACCTTCCACATGTAAATTCTGATCATAAACTTTAGCCTTAAAACGATGGGCATGAAACCTTCATCCAGACTCACTAGAGACAAATTCTAACATGAAAGGGTCACAACATGCTTCACTGGGCCAGTAGAGTGCAATGTTGTCATATATTTTGCAGTTCCACATTTCACAGTATTCTTTTACATTCAAGAAAACATGCCTGTATTTTACATTTATTTACAAATGCCAGAATTATATATCAAATTCTATTTGGCTAAGCTGGCAGCCTTCGCCCATCTCTCCCCAACGTTACCAAGGCATAGCTAGTAAAACCTTTGCTGAAGACTTAACTCCACAGTGCCAGTGGAGAACCTTATTGGGGACCTGGAGGGAGACAGAGACACACAGACCCTGGGCTGTGTCTGTGCCCTGTGTGCTCTTAAGGGAAATTGTGCTTGATGCAGAGATGTCTCCGTCTGGAAATACAGAGTGCATCCATTTGTATTCCAAGTGAACATCCCTCTCCAGTGGTAGTGGTGAGATTCAGACTCCTTGGTTACTGGCCCAGCGTGGGGGCATCACATATTGGTGACAGTGGTGGGATCACACCTTGCTAAGATCTGCTGCAGCTCCTGGAAGTCATGAAACAATTTCAAGCCTCCACCTTTCCAGAGTAGCAATTAGTTCACCCCAGTGACAATGCAGGAAGCATCCTAGCACAAACTTTTTGTCTCTGGCTGCATTGAGAACTGTAAGATTAAATTACCTGGCTTAGGCCATAAAGACTGTATTTCAAACTATTTTCAAAGTTTGAGATTCAACAGAGGACACTGGAAGAAAACAGGTTAAACATATATATTTAAATAGTTACAACAGTACATATATATTTCTTTTTCTGTTCAGCAGGGCACACCCTTGGTACATTTTTAACACGAGCAGCTTTACAAATACATGTTTCAATGCAAGCATCTGTACAAATCAGTTTGATATGCGAATGACATATAATTCTTTACAAAATTCCAGCTAGTTGTGCTGGTATGTTACACATCCACTGCCCTACTTCTCCTGGCATAGCTGGCAGTACCTCACATCGTCACATGCACATCCCATAGGGACCAATGTAATGCCTTGTTCAATTTGAAATAGCTCCCATGAAGCTTTTCTGTTGTCTGCTACTCTGGTCCTGTTTCATACAAGTTTAAATCAAAGCTTCCACTGTGAACTTGCTCCCATATGCTACTGGCCTCCTAAAAATGAATGTGTCTTTTCTTCAGAAATTGTGCTGTCATTTTCCTTGAATCAGAGCTTAAAATATAAGGACAGTTTCCTGGTACTGAGTTGCTGCCTTTTTAGCAACTTCACATCTGTCTGTCAGTAGTCTTTAGTAACATTACCACCCTCTTATGGCTAACCATAGTTCTATAAGAATTCTGGGCCCAATCCCCACAGTCATTACTGACATCATAAGCCTAAATTTACAAAAGAACTGGTATGTAGAACATTTGTTTATTACATTTGTTGAACCTGTTTTCTTTCATAGGTACTAAGCAGAATTATGCTTTGTCTCAAATCTTGTGTTTGCCAGCCCACCCTCTTGTCCTCCCTTTTAATGTCACTGCTGTTCTTTAGATCAAATTAACTGCTTTTGCAGCTGTTTCGGCAGTTTTGGCCCCTGGTAGTCAGGTAGCTGAACAGCACAGTGGGAAGCGTTGTCAGCTTTCCACTAAGAGATGCTCCAGTTTGGCTCTTGACTGGGTCCCACCCTGTGCAGAGTTTATATGTCCTCCTGTATTTGTGTGGATTTATTCCAGTTTTCTTTCACATTCCAAAAACATGTAATAGTTAGACTTGTGAATTCTAAGTTTCCAGTAGGTGTATGTACATGCATGTGTGATGCAGAAGAAGGCTGGTCAAACTACGTCAGTCTGTTTGCTTAAAAACTCTGGATGACTACGGCTGTAAGTGGGCTCGCTGCAGGAAAAAGCTGCAAATTATAGATTAATTCACACAGCCTCCTTTAATATTGTATGCATGCATGAATGATATTTTTTTCTGTCAGTCACTCTTTTGTTCCCACCTCTTTCAAGAACTTTAACAGGCTTTTATTTCTGGTGGAAAACATGAACAGCTTATGGTGAAACGGTTGGGGGGTAGTCCTCTAAAAGTGTTGATGTTCATTTTAGTTTCTTTGTTTGCAACTTTGTTTCCATTAATATTATTGCCATAATAATTAGAGCTTGTTGTCAGTGGTCTTTGCGCATATTATAACAGTATGAACCTTTAACTTTGTATGACACAAGTGTTGTGCTTGTCAATATTTGCAGTTATTTTCATACATGCTTTTTGAAGCTTGCATTTAAGATTAAAGTGAGCATCACTAAATTATCAGCATACTCAAACCTTGGTAAAAATATTGCTTTTTTATAATGTTGGGTGTAAGATCTGTAAAACCGGAATGAACTTTCCAAAGGAAGATGGTCTTAGTAGTAATATACACACTAATATAAAAAGGTACAGACAGTTTCACCCTATTCATTCATTGTTTGCTGCATTATATTGTGGTGGATTACAGAGATCATTTGTGTAAGGCCAACTTTTTTCCAGAAGCAAGGATTAAATAAACTGAACATGTAATGTAACTCAGTGTGCTGGAAACTCTTAAATGAAATATCTTTCATGCTGGGGCAGATTAGTATGAGCATGTGCATTATTTGCCGCTTTGTGGTGATGTCTGTGCAGTCTCCCTGCACGCGGCACTACACAGAATTATGCATCTGTCCTGCAGGTACTGATGTTTTCAGAGGGTCATGTTGGCTTCTACTGGAGCTGTTTTGTGTACTGTTATGTAGGCCACAGTGCTGGAAAGCAGTGTAGCTCTCATTCTTATCAACCAAGTTTTCATTTACAGAACAGTAAGGTGTTATGGACATTTAAGTACATCTGACCATCCCACCCCCACACACACCTTGTTAATGAAATATGGGCTTTAACTGGAAAGGTGCTATTGCAGCTTTTAGCATATGTTTTTTTTTCCTTTATTGCCCTGAAGGAAGTCGCCAGTTCATTGTGAATAAGAAATGCTACGATATTTATAAACTGTTGAAACAGCAGGAAAGAAGGCTGTCAGTTCCAAAAATACATAGTCTTTCTTTAATCTTTAATTAACTCTTTTAATAATCCAACTGATCAGCAAATAGCATATGGCAGGCTGGTGACCAGTTATGGCTTACCATCTGCTGAACAAGTGCACACAAATTCACAACCTTTCCATTAACAGAATGGGGAAATGCACTTGGGCTTTTCAATGCATGGCGTATATGTTACAGAAGTAGATTGTTTTCTGGTGCTGCAGTGTTGATAGTTGATTTTATGGCAGCAAACATTAACATCTTTTTGTTTAAGTGGCTTTCTTTTCCAGGGGTTCTTTTGCATTTTTGAAGCATTACAGCTAAGTACTTATCCCCTGTGCATGGGCCATGTATTGCCTATTGGTGCTGGAAGTAAATAGCTGAGAAAAAAAGAGACAACTGATGTTTAGTGACTAGTATACCAGAGCTTTCTAAAGGCACAATATCTTAGTTTGAAAGTCTTCTGGATCTAATAAAAGTGTACACGAATTGTATGGAAAATATCTTGTATTTTAATTATTGAATGTTTTTATCAGGTGATTTCATGATGTTCATCGTGTTACACTGCTGCAGTCATTACACTTGGGTTATCCTGCCATCAGGCGGTCCCACAGTCGGCCTGAGTTCCAAAGTCTTGGTCCGGCATCGGTTCTTTCCTGACGTCAGTGCGGCAGGATATATAAGATGCGTCCGATGCCATTTTCTTCAGTCTTTCTTGCCGCGCAGTGCCCGAAGCAGAAGCAGTTCGCAAGTGCCGGTCGGCCGACTCCTGAGATTTTCGAAGGCGAATTTCAGATCCGAAGTCTTCAATAAAGCTAAGTACCCCGTTGGGGAAACTTTTTTTCTTGCCTCAGACCGATGTCAGAAAAAGTTAATAATTGTATTTCTTGTGGGAATCAAATACCTCATAAGGACTTCCACTCTTACTGTATTCCATGCCTAGGCCCTGATCACGACGTCACTAGTTGTCGGTTTTGTGCTAGATTTAACAAACGCACTATAAAAAGACGTTTTGATTTTGCTTTGTACTACTTTGGCCGAAGGTTCAATTATAAGATGCCGTCGGATCAGCCGACGACCTCAATACCGAAAAAATGCAAAGACAAGGATAAAGACAGGCATCCGAGGTCCAAAACCGACAACAAAACCTCTTCTAGGCCAGTCTCCGGTTCGCCGGTTCTCAGTGAGGCACTTTTGCAGCCTCTGACACCCGCTACCTCAAAGCCACAGGCCACTTCTGACTCCCATGTGGAGACATCTAGGCCTCTGGAAACTCAAGGTATTGGGCCTACGGAAACTAATCCCTCAGATAGGTCCGGAGCCGCTGAGCAGGCATCGGCTTCTGAAGGTGTTTTCAAACCTTCACAACTTACCACTAAAACAACAGCCAAGACAAAGGTACCATTAAAGACAAAGAAACAAGTACAGCATTCTCCTGGACAGTCCTCCATGCCTAAGAAACAGATGCTTAAAATGGCCGAAGACCTCATTACTCTAATCAGGGGTTCCCATCCCCCTCCTGAGAAAAGGCCTAGGCAGGATACATACTATGACTCCTCTGATCAGGTTTCCATTTCCTCTGATTCCTCTTCCGACCAGGGATACTCTCTACCTCCCTATGAGGACTCTGATGTTGAAGAATCTATCCCTTCAGCCTCTCCTCCAGAGGATTATTCTTTTGGGGAAACTTTGCATACCATGAGGGAACATTTCCATTGGGAAAGCCAGGATTACTCAGAATCCAAGAAAAGGCTCAGGGATTTCCTCTTATTGCCTCAACACAGGCCCCTGGCTATTCCGCCAGTGCTAGATATTGTGGATGATGTAATCTCTGAATCCAGTTTATCTCCTGACTCTTTGCCCCCTGCTCCAGCAAAGCCAGATAGGTATTATAGAGTCCCTGACTCTCAAGTTTCTTTACAAAAACCCTTCTGCTGATCAAGAAACTATTTCTCAGGGTCCAAAAGGGGTTAAGGCTTCCATTGCAAAACATCCAGTACCCTCGGACAGAGATTCCAGAGCTTTGGATAGATGGGGGAAGAAGGTATACACTTCTGCAACTTTAGCAGTAAGAGCTTTAAATTGCCAGTTTCACATGCTTAAGTACCAACAATATTTAATGGCTCAGTTAAAACAGAAAATGCTTGCAAGCTCAGAAGCTCCTGATTGTAAAGAAATGCAGGATTTATTGCATTCAGTTGAACAAGTGGGAAAACATACCCTGCAATGTGGTTTTGATTCTTTAGAGGCCTCTTGTAGAGCCGCAGTTACAGGTTCTGTGATTCGAAGACATGCTTGGTTAAAAGAACAAAGTTTACCTGATCATGTTAAGGAAAATTATTGGATGCTCCTTTACAGCATGATATTTTGTTTGGTATTAAGGCAGAAGAGGTGTTTAAAAAAATGGAGGATAAAGCTAAATCTATGCAAACAGTCAAGGATTTCTTACAGGTACAGCCACCTTGGTGTAGCAGAAATTGGCCAACAAAGAATTGGTCCTTTCCAGTGTCAGACAGGCCACAGAGAGGCAGAAACAGATGCCCAAGAGGCAGATCTCAACCCCAAGGCTCAAACAGACAACGACAGTGGGGCACCTCAACCCCAAAAGGTGGTGAGAACAAGTCTCAACCTTACAGGAAACAGTCACAATGACTTTCCCCTCCGTACGCCAAGCACGTCCCTTTTGGAAGCCCCCTTAGGGGAAAAACTAACACTTTTTTCTCAAAACTGGCAAACGATCATCCAGGACAAATGGGTCCTGAATATTGTGTCTCAAGGTTACAGATTCCACTTTCATACTTTACCAAGGCTAAAAGGAATGCCAGACCTGCCACAAAATCAATGGGCAGAAGCACAAAAACAAATTTCAGCCCTCATGGACATGAGAGCTATTCAAAAGGTACCACAACAGGAACAAGGACAAGGATTTTACTCAAGACTCTTCCTGGTCCCCGGAAAGGACAAGGCCCGGAGGCCCATACTAGACCTTTCAATTCTGAATACTTACCTGGATATGCCAAAATTCAAAATGTTGACATTACAGCAGCTTCTACCCATGCTGGGCAGGAAGGCTTGGCTTGTTACTCTGGACCTCAAAGAGGCATACCTGCATGTCCCTATCAGACAAAATTGCAGAAGATACCTCAGATTCAAAGCTGGTACAATGCACTACCAATTCTCTGCACTGCCCTTTGGCTTATCTACTACACCCAGGGTCTTCACAAAGTGCCTGGCACTAGTAATTGCATTTTGCAGGCAAAAAGGAATTCAAATATATCCATACCTGGACGATTGCCTTATTCAAGCAGAGACAAAGGACATTCTTCTACAGCATCTGGCATTTGTAAAAAGGTTGCTAATTTCTCTAGGGTACACAGTAAACGAAAAGAAGTCAAAACTAGTGCCCTCGCAACAGATTATATTCCTGGGAGCCAGCTTAAATACAACGGCCCAGATGGCTTACCTCACGCCAGACAAAAGTTCAACTAACTCAATATTTTCAATTGCTGGCAAAGTCCCATCTCCCTGCAAGAAAAATTCTGCAGGCCCTGGGATTCATGGCATCCTGCATACTACTAATACCATATGCCAGACTGCATATGAGGAAATTACAATGGTACCTGAAAAGTGTTTGGACTCAACATTCGCACAGTTTAGAAGCAGTAATACCAATGATTCCCTGCCTACAACAGGAGTTTCAATGGTGGGCACAGGCATGTCACCTGAACAAGGGTCAGCCTTTTACCCAACCCACAGCCAGGCAAACTCTAACAGATGCTTCGAATTATGCCTGGAGAGCACACATGGCAGGAAAATGCATTCAGGGCAAGTGGACCACAGACCAGATGCATCTTCACATCAATCAAAAAGAGATGTTGGCTGTTCAAAATGCCCTAACAGCTTTCAAGGAACTTCTACATCCAGGACAATTACTACTGAAGACAGACAACACCACAGTAATGTGGTACATAAACAAGCAAGGGGGCACTCATTCTTATCCCCTATGCAGGCAATCCATGATCTTGTGGAACACAGCTCTAACGTATCAAGTCCACCTGCAAGCACAGTTCCTGCCAGGAAAGAAAAATACTCTGGCAGACGATCTAAGCAGAAACATCATGGACCCTCACGAATGGAAATGAAATCCACAAATCTTCAGCATGGTAACGCAAAAGTGGGGATGCCCAGACATAGATCTTTTTGCCTCCCCACTGAATTGCCAACTACAAAAATTCTGCACAAGGACTTATCACAAACAAGCATGGAAAGTGGATGCTCTTCTGTTCAGTTGGAAAAACCTAAAAGTTTATGCCTTCCCGCCATTGCCTCTCCTTTCAAAGGTACTCCTAAAAGCCAGACAAGAAAAACCACAGATGATCCTGATTGCTCCAGACTGGCCACGCCA
This sequence comes from Protopterus annectens, assembly GCF_019279795.1. Lineage (NCBI taxonomy): Eukaryota > Metazoa > Chordata > Ceratodontiformes > Protopteridae > Protopterus > Protopterus annectens. Next base: position 258,169,677 of record NC_056729.1, read on the forward strand.
GCACTGGTACCCTATTTTAAGGAACTTGGCTCAAGGCCCACCATGGATTTTGCCTCAAATTTCACACCTTCTGACTCAAAAAAACAATCAGATCCTGCACAGACAGCTCAAAACCCTAAACCTGGCTGCATGGCAGATACATTAGTCAAACAGGCAACACCTCTCTCTAAAGCTGTTATGGATGTCATTTTGGAGGCCAGGAGGCCTAGCACCAGGAAAGCTTACTCAGAAAAATGGAAGAGATTCTGTGCCTGGAACCAGGCTCAAAGCCTTGACCCTCTTGTTCCAAACATTCCTCAGATTTTACAATACTTAACTAAGATGCTGGACAGAGGTGTATCCTTCTCATCAGTTAAGATCCATGCCTCTGCCATTTCAGCACATTACAACATGGACCCTCCTTTATTCTCTCATCCCTTGCTAAAGCAGTACCTCAGAGGGGCTAAAAACATAAGACCACCCCAGAGAGCACCAACACCAACTTGGGACCTCAATTTCGTTTTGGTAAAACTAACCCTACCACCTTTTGAGCCAGCCAATACAGCCAATCTATACTTTTTGTCATGGAAAACAGCTCTGTTCCTGGCAGTAACTTCAGCACGAAGAGTCTCAGAGCTACAGGCATTAATGGCAGTGGAACCATTTATAATTTTTCATCAGGACAGGGTCTCTTTAAGAACAAACCCTACCTTTATGCTAAAGGTGGTATCTAGTGTGGCATTTAACCAAACCATCCATTTGCCAACTTTTTATCCAAACCCCCAGAATAAAGGGGAGAAACTCCTGCATTCTTTGGACATACACAGGCAGCTACGCTTCTACTTGGACAAAACAAAGGCTTTCAGGAAAACGGAGCAACTGTTTGTAGCATATGCTGCAGGATCACAGGGCAAGGCGATCTCAAAGCAGACTATATCTAAATGGATAGGACACTGTATTCGGTACTGCTACACACAGCATGGAAAATCAGTCCCAAATAACATTAGGTCGCATTCCACCAGGGCAACAACCACTTCAACAGCCTTTCTCAGAGGAGTACCTACCAAGGAAATTTTGGAGGCTGCAACTTGGAGTTCAGTGCACACCTTTACCAAGCATTACCACCTGCCTCTTTACTCTAAATCCAGAGCAGGATTTGCCACTGCAGTTCTGCAGGGCCTCATAGCCAATCCTAACTCTTTATAGACCAGCCACCCAACCTCAGCTTTGGGATTCTACCCAAGTGTAATGACTGCAGCAGTGTAACATGATGACCATAATACAGTTTTGTACCTACCATAAATGTAGATGTTCAAGTGTTCACACTGCTGCAGTCCAGGTTACCCTCCCTCCATCCCCTCTGAACTGGCTGGACTTATCTATACCTTTCTATCCTATACAACCTTTGGGGTGTATTTGCTGGTAACTGAAGGTATTGTTTTTATAGTATATTTTTGCTTAGCAATATTTTTTGCCTACCTACTTGGGGGCACCTGACATCTGGGGCAAGAAAAACTGAAGAAAATGGTGTCAGATGCATCTTATATACCCCTGGCGCATTGACGTCAGGGAAGAAGCGACAGCAACCGACGCCGGACCAAGACTTTGGAACTCAGGCCGACTGCGGGACCGCCTGACGGCAGGATAACCCAAGTGTAATGACTGCAGCGGTGTGAACACTCGAACATCTACATTTCTGGTAGGTACAAAACTGTTCTTTTTGCTTCTTGCCGGCCTTATACAACATTGCTTCATATAAGAAAGCTCAGAAGCTTTATTGCATGCACAGATGCCCCCCGACAGACTTTTTTAAGCTTAGATGACATGTAGTTTGATAAAAGGGCTGTAATAAATTTTAACATGTGCACAGTACATTATTAACATTTGGCTGATTCACAGGTTGCTTCTCATGTATGTCCCCGACCTAGTACAGTCTAGTGACTTTCCAATGTTGTATCAGATGGCTTACATTACTAGGAATCATAAACTGTAGTCTAGGAATGAAACTTTCTGAATGTGCCTAACATCTTAATTCTCTTCTGATGCATACAAGCACAAGCTCATTTTTAATGTTTTATTACAGGCTACTCAAATGCCTTGACTGCAACACTTTGTGTGTTATTTTAGTAAAACTCCTGGTGTTTACTTTTTGTAATGTAGACCAAATAGAAACACTGGCAACAAATGAGGCCTGCTGTTATGCAATGCTGCAGGTGGATTGGACACTCTAAATTTGCCTTAGGTGTGAGTGCGTGTACCTTCTGGGGAAGGTTGGACGTCAGGCTGGCAACTCGACACTGTAAAACTCCACTGCCAATCATGAGCGGACAGGTGATCCGCTGTGGCGACCCCTAACCGGGAAAAGCCGAAAGAAGAAGAAGATGACTCTGGTAGTAGAACTTAGTAAAGACTCTCCCATTCCGTTCACAGTAAAAACATTTTTGTTATATTGCAAATATTCTGTATCTTCCAGTTACTGGCTGCAGGATGCAGAGTATGGAGATGTGAGGGGTGACCAGGAAACCTCAGGATCGGTTTGCCTTGGCCTGTGAGAAGTTAACTGGGTGGGAGGTGGGTAACTAGAAGGGTGGCATTTTGCTGGCTCACCTTTCCTAATGGATGGCAACTTTGGTTAGTGCTGCCACTCTTGTCACCGGAGGTCAGAAAGGGGGGTTATAGGACTCGCCACAAGATACTGGGGATGCACTAGCAGACATCTGTGGTATTTAGTCATTGCAACTGCTTTGTATGGGGGGGGGGTGTTAGGGGTAGGGCAGTTTAGGGCATAAACCAAAAAAAAAAAAAAAAACTCTTCTAGGCAGCAGTATGTTGTGGTACTAGTATGCTACAGTCCTCTCCAGTCCCAGTGAATGGATTAGGTCAAGGAGAAAATACGATTTTGGGTAAGTGGAGATAGAGGAAGGGCAGCAGCAGCATCTGATGGTCATCTGTGCATGAGTGTGTACTGAGTACCTTATTGCTTTTACTGTACCAGTACTGTTATGAAAACATTTTTTTCTTTGCAGGTTTTGTTGATTTTTATATTTGTACGGTCTGCTTCATGTGTGTATTGAGAATGTTCTCTATTACTGTGCTACAGTTTGTACTTTAACTTCTATTGTTCTTACATGACACTGTATTGTGATTTGTTTTATTTTTATTTCCCTGCATTGTTATGGAAGGAAATCATATCTTTTGGATCATTTCACCAACCTAGCGAGCAGTAACTAAACTTTGTCATGGGGTTTGCTATCTTCCCAGGACAGTGGCCTTTGATCTCTGCCATTTTAATTATTGCTGCATAGATCAAAACATGCAGCTCTGTCCATCACCTGGATAAGTGCCCATGCATATTTATCTTCTGGGACTTGATGCTGCTCCCAGTTTTCATAAATTATTTTTTTTTATTTCATGGAAATTGTCAGCCTGAAGTTTTAATAATCGTTATGAAGGAATTTGTGTATAAGGTAACAGCTGCTACACCATAAGATTTCCAGGAGGAGCTGACCTTTACTGAGAAGGACAAGGGACCCAGCAGTGACTCATTGTACATGGCTAATGAAGGTGGTTGGGAGAAGGTCACTTGACCAAACAGTATTATTAGCAGATGGTCCCTGAAACAGTCATTTATGCATAGTGGACAGTGAAACTGACATCAGGGGTCTCCCCTGAAGAGGCTACAAGCATAGTAGGACTAAACCCGATCAACAAAGAATGAATTAATGTGTATATAAACAAATAAAATCAGCCAGTCGTGGCAAATCTTTGAATAGATGTCCTGAGCTGCTTTCTGTCTTTAGTCAGATGATCTTTCAGTGAAAGTGGGGCCTCCATTTTGCTGGTTTTCTGTTTTACGTTGACCTTCAGCATTGATGTCTTTTTCTAATAATATTTCTCTTTGCATGATATGACCAAAGTATGAAAGTCAAATCTTGTCATTTAAACTTCCAGAGAATACTTAGGTTTTGTTTTGTTTATTTATTCAACATTTGTTTACCGGGGAAGTCTGACTGGGCAAATTTGCCCGTTTTCAGTGGATGCCCAGGGAGAAAAGCTCCACATAATAACAACATAACAGCATTTTAAGTAATAGTGAAACAGTCCGAGAAATTGTAGTAATAAAGCACATAATCAGATATTATCACAGTTCAAGTTAGTAATAAAGCTAACAGGATCACTTAGTAACAAATATTTTGACAGTTACACATAGTATCAAGAAGTCATTCAGTGGAGTAGTGTCTGAGAGATACAACAGCTTAATATGCAATGGAGTAGTGTCTCAGATGTACCTGTTTGGTACTGTAAATTGTTATGCTTAATGTTATAATCACATGGGATCAGTAAGCAAATAGAGGTACACTGAAAGTGGGGAGCAGGGAGAGAGAGAGTGAGAATGGGAGTAATTAAGGTATTCAGTAACAATAGAAATGTAGTGAAAGTGGGGAGCAGGGAGAGAGAGAGTGAGAATGGGAGTAATTAAGGTATTCAGTAACCATAGAGATGTAGTGAAAGTGGGGAGCAGGGAGAGAGTGAGAATGGGAGTAATTAAGGTATTCAGTAACCATAGAGATGTAGTGAAAGTGGGGAGCAGGGAGAGAGAGTGAGAATGGGAGTAATTAAGGTATTCAGTAACCATAGAGATGTAGTGAAAGTGGGGAGCAGGGAGAGAGAGAGTGAGAATGGGAGTAATTAAGGTATTCAGTAACCATAGAGATGTAGTGAAAGTGGAGAAGGGTGAAGTGGGAAGAAATGGGTTCAGCCTGTTGAGGAGCAGGTGCATAACCAGTTGTCATTTACGTGGGACTTCAGCAGTTTTTTTGAAGTGTGTCAGGTTTGCTGTGTTTAGTATGTTCTGGGTGGTGGAGTTCCATGATTAAGTTACGTAGTTGGAATATACTGAGTCTCCAAAGCTGTTGTTGGATTTGGTAATTTTGAGTAGTAATTTTTTTGAGGATCATCCAGTCCTGCTATTGAGGTGGGTTTGTACTAGGTCCTGTAGGGATGGACATTTGTTGGGTAGGTAAACTATTGAATGCGAAGCTGGTTTAGGTTTAGTAGGTTGGGCAACTCTAGCCATTTGAGTTGTTTCAGAGCAAGACCATGATTGGTTCTGTGTGGCAGGTTAGCAGCAAATCTGGCTATCTTATGGTAGCATTTCAGAGCAAGACCATGATTGGTTCAGTGAGGCAGGTTAGCAGCAAAAATGGCTATCTTATGGTAGCATGATTCAGGTTTGCTTAAGTCAGATTTTTTTGAGGTTAGTAAATATAGGGAAGACATAGAGTAAAGTGAATAGTAGGTGGGTCCTGGCAATAGCTTGTCTAGAAGAGTTTAAGAAATGTTTTATTTTATGAATGAACCTAATTTAATGTGGGCCTTTTTGATGGCATAAGATGCATGTTTGTCAGATTTTAACTTATCTAGACTGATGCCTACTAGCTTGGTTTCTGAGGTGGGTTTAATTAGAGTGTGATTGGATGATATGATTGTAAAGTCATGGTTGGGGGAGTTTTTGTGGCATTGGTTAGGGAGCAGCATTAATTTGGTTTTCTTGGGATTAAGGATGTGCCGGTGTTTTTCTAAGAAAGACTTGATGGCAGTAAAAGATTTTTGAGTATTGTCTTGTAGTTGTTTTAGGGTAGGTGTGGTGCAGTTGACAGTGGAGTCATCTGCATATTGTATGATGGAAGCAAGATTAGTAGCTTTGTATAGGTTATTTGTCAGAACTATGAAGAGCAGAGGCCCAAGAATTGGGCCTTGTGGAACACCTACTGTAATGGGAAGTGGGGAAGAGAGGTCATCTTGAAATTTGACTGATTTGATAGCAGTCAGATAATTTTGGAACCAAATGAGAGTTTTTCTAGATATGTCAAGATATGTTTATCTCCTCCAGTATCATCTTATCTGGTTTTCACTCAGTCCATGGTATGGACAGTGTTTACCAGCAACGCAATTTAAAGGCACCCATTTTCTTTGACTTATTTGTTCGCTCGTCAGCTTTCAGATCTATATGATACATAGCTTGGGGAAGTCAAATCTGGGTACACAATGCTACATCTGTGCACTTTAAGATCTTACATGAATCCTTCATGGCCATTCTGATGAGCGAGTTTTTTTTTTAAATTTTTTGACTCCTCCTTAGTTTATGATTGATTAATCAAGCTGAAGTTGCCCATCCATTCCTATTTCTTTGCAGTTTTATCACTTATCTTTGCCTTGTTTGCATTCAAGTATAAAGCCGATTTCAGACTGTGTTGTTTCTTGATAAACACACACCGATTGTCTTCACTTTCAGCCAGTAATGTGATAGTCATCAGCACAGCAAAGCTTGAGAAGTTTTCTTCCAAGTTTCACACAACCTTCTTTTTCCTGTCCTGCTTGTCTAATTTGTTCGACATACAAGTTAAACAGCTGTGGGGAAAGTATGCCTTCTTGTTGTACACCTTTAAGATTTCTCAACTGTTATGTTTTCCTTTGTTCTTGTTGGACTGTTGCTTCTTAATTGTTGTGACGATTATGCATGAAAACTTTCAAGATGTTCTGGCGTCCTCCTTTTCTCAGTGTGGCTCAGAGTTTTTTGATTTACGTTATCAAAGGTCTTGCTGAAATTAAAGTAGTACATATAGATATTCGTATGACCTTTCAGGGTCCCATCTCACATCTGTGATCATGTGTCTTTTTCCTAGCTGTTTCCAGAATCATGCTTAATTATGATAATTCACTTTTCAAGTGTGGTTGTAATCTGCACCGAATAATCTTGAAAAGAACTTTGCTGGCATGTGGGATCAGAGAAAGTAGTCAGTTGAATCTCCCATTAAAAATGAACATTTTAATCATGAACAAAAATGCTTTCATGTCTTATTATTTCAGAAGTGCCCATATCCAGAAGAAAACATTTCCAATTCTTGACCAGTGTTGCTCTCATATTGCTTCCATTTATGAATTAGTTTTTCTAGTGTAGTTTTTCTACACAGCCTCTGCATGTGGGGGTTTGACCAACATTGGCTAACCTGATTAACAAAGGATAAAATGTAACTGCTCACTAAAACTTTTGTATGGTACCATAAAATGTTTTTATCATAAATTATGTTCACTTGTGACATGTTCATATAATGTGGAGCATTTAATAAAATACCATGTATATGCCCTTCATATAATGTGGAGCATTTAATAAAATACCATGTATATGCCCTTCATATAATGTGGAGCATTTAATAAAATACCATGTATATGCCCTTCATATAATGTGGAGCATTTAATAAAATACCATGTATATGCCCTTCATATAATGTGGAGCATTTAATAAAATACCATGTATATGCCCTTCATATAATGTGGAGCATTTAATAAAATACCATGTATATGCCCTTCATATAATGTGGAGCATTTAATAAAATACCATGTATATGCGAATGCACAATAAGAAAAGAATAAATACGTGGAACAGCCGTTTCCTTTTCTATGAAACCTCAAGTAAATATAAAAATAAACATACTTAGCAGCGCACACGTTTTAACAGATTGCAGAGAAATGCTCTATGGTAAATCAAGAGTTGTGGTAATAACTGTGAGGAAAAAGAAAAACAACAAAAGGTGCTTGAAAGTTCTTTATAATAGCACCCCAGAAAAAGATGTGGTAAAGGTAGCAAGTCAGTTTGTATGAGATACTTACAAAACCTATCACCTACCTCAAGTAATTACCTTAATCACTAAATGTCTGTTTCTGGAAGAAGCGTTAGCATTTGAAATGTGTCATGGGCCAAGCTGGAAATGTATTTCATCCCTGCAAAAATGACCACATCTCAAGTTTATTGGTTTTGGTGTAAAAGATGGTACGCTGTTGCATTAACACAAGAATAGGACAGAATGGATTGTATTGGTTTTGTTAGTCATCAGTTTTTCTATTTCTTTAAGAAACTGATGCAAGCAGCAGTATTCAGTAATCCTTTAAAAAAGTACCAACTCTATTCTGGAATTCCAGGAAATTAATGTGGTATTTTTTCAGTAAAATTACTTTGAAGAAGTCAATCCCAGCTTCTACGGGTAGTGTCATGTTAGCATTAAGTACTGCAGTTAAGATCCATTTGCATGCCATCTGGATCCATTAGGTCAGCTTCTGTCCACTTGTTGCACCAGTTTAGGAATGTCCCTTTGAGCACTAGACCTCATGGTAGCTTGCATTTTTTTTCCATATGTCAGATTTCACATGAGCCAGTTTGTGGACTATCCAGTTGCCTATGATGCAGATCCTTTTTGTGCTCTTGTCAGGGTGTTCAAAACTTGATAGACTCACCTTGGCTGAAAAGCCAGTCAGTCCCAGATACCATCATACTGGTAATTACTTTATCTTGGATATTGTTGTGATTACAGTCATACCAGGTGTGTCTTCCCTTGGATGGGTGAGGGTATTTCAGATTGCTCAGCAGAGGACCTGGTCTCCTTAGGAACCTTGCTTACATGTCAACATCTTGGAGATAGGCAGTTCTTTTCTCCAAGCCTTCCAGGAATCACTTCCAGGGAGACTGCAATGCACCCTTTCTGACAGTATTGAAATTGTCTGATATGTCAACAAGCAGAGTGGACTCATTTCTACCTCCTGTACAGGGCGACTGTATAAATTTGGCAGGGGGCAGTAATCTAGTCACTTTGTTACAGCTACACACATTCCAGGCAACGCCGGAATGGAAGTCATCAGGCTTTGCCACTTTGCTGATGTTCCACAAATTGAACTCATCACTGGTAAGAGTGATTTTTTTCTGCAAGTTGGAACAACAAGTCTTTGGCCAGTTTGTGTCATTCTGCAGTGTCAGATATTGGTATTGCTTTTCCCTTATGTATCCCCCATTATTATCGAACTCAGGAGAAATTGCTGAAATCCTAGCTTCAGGGCTTTCTTTACACTTTCTCACAATTTTATCTGACAGCATTCTCAAGCATTACAACGTCTAAGTGATCCTAATTGGCTTGTTTTGGTCAAGGCAAACTTGGGTCCCCCTAATTGAACCTTACCTGTATATTTCCACATTTGTTTCTTATCCCAGTAAGGGACAACTGACAAATTCCTTGGGCAGGTCCCACCTGGCTGTCCATGTTCTCACATTGATGTCATGACTTTTCTGTTGGTAGTTGACAAGGTCCTCATTATATTTGTGTGCATTATGTTGTCATATCGGAAGCCCTTTATCAAAACACATATAGGGAAAAGTGGAAACAATTTTTCTCGTTAGTCAGTAGAACATAGCTTGGTTCCTTTCTCTTTTTAGTACCTCTTTGAAATTTTTGATTGGCGTTAAATATTCTTTGGTCAGAGTTCACTTGGTAGCAGTTTGTTCTTGTTGTGGGGCAGGATTCTTACTGTTTCTTTTAGTTCCCTCAAGGTCTAGAAGGGCCTTTCTTAGAGGTACTTTTTAAACTCTGGCTTCCACTTCGATAACTGATGTTTTCAGGGAGGCATTTTTTGTTATGTTAGTGACACTAATTTTTCCCTCTTTCAAGGGTGCAGCTTTGGTTGACTTAATGGCTGCTACATCTGCTGAAAGTTGTGAATTACAGTTCACCTTTTCAACCTCCCTTCTTTCATACAGAGAGAGAGAGAGAGAGAGCGAGCGCAAAAGAGAGAGAGAGTTTCCCATTGAATTAATCCTTCCCTTATACCCCATATGTGTACTGAATCTCAAGTGTCAGTATAGTTTTCAGACTTTAAATGCAGTGCAATACTCCCTTCCCTGTACTCTGACAGCACAAGTACTGTTTAAGTAGTACTTGGGTTATATGCAGAAAAAACAGCATTTTGTCCCCTTTGCAAAGGGATGAAAATCTACTAAAGTTTGTGATTGGTCACTGTCTTGGGTTATGATCAAAGAGAGCTAATTGGACCAGTTCACCTACAACATTAACAGCTGTAAAGAAAATAAGCTTCAAGTAATGTCTTTTTCCATGACTCTACAGTTGCATTTCCTTTTCATAGGTTCATGGGTACTTTCTAGGCTGTTGGTCTGTGAGCATTTTAAGAATTCTAGCCTTACATTTCCATGGTAGTTTTTAGCCCTTATGTTTTGTGTATGAACAATGTAATATCAGGCAGAGGAATAACATGTTTGGATATTTTACTTGTCACCTCTCTCCATGAGGAACATTGGTGCTAAACTAAGGGTGAATTTGCAGATGTTCATCGTGTTACCCTGCTGCAGTCATCACACTTGGGTTATCCTGCCGTCAGGTGGTCCCGCAGTCGGCCTGAATTCCAAAGTCTTGGTCCGGCGTCGGTTGCTGTCTCTTCTTCCCTGACGTCAGTGCGCCAGGGGTATATAAGAGGCATCCGACGCCATTGTCTTCAGTCTTTCTTGCCGCACGGTGCCCGAAGCAGAAGCAGTCCGCAAGTGCCGGTCGGCCGACACCTGAGATTTTCGATTCGAATTTCAGTCCGAAGTCTTCAATAAAGCTAAGTACCCCATTGGGGAACCTTTTCTTGCCTCAGTCCGATGTCAGAAAAAGTTAACAATTGCATTTCTTGTGGGAAGCAAATACCTCATAAGGACTTCCATTCCTATTGTATTCCTTGCCTAGGCCCAGACCACGACGTCACATGTTGTCGGTTTTGTGCTAGGTTTAATAAACGAACTATCAAATGCCGTTTTGACTTCGCACGACACTACTTTGGTAGGAAATTTAATTATATCATGCCGTCGGAGCAGCCGACGACCGACATGCATAAAAAACGCAAGGATAAGGACAGGCAGCCTAGGAACAGGCCAGACTCTGAGGCCTCTGCTGGGCCTGTCGCCGGTTTTCCGGTTTTCAGTGAGGCGCCTACGTAACCCCTGACGACCGCAGAACTGGAACCCCAGACAGCTGCGGATTATCAAGCAGAGTCTACTTGGCCGACGCAGCCATCTTCATTAGGCCCTTCCGACACCGGAGCAGAAGTAGACCCCGGTGCAGTGGAAACGCCATCGGTTGCAGAAGGTGTCTTCAGACCGACTACACTCACCATTAAATCTTATGCTAACCTTAAAACTCCTTGAAAACCAAAGAAGTCTGTACATCAGTCTACAGTTCAAGGCCCCATGCCTAAGAAACAGATGCTTAAGATGGCTGAAGATTTGATTACCCTAATCAGGGGTTCCCATCCCCCTCCTGATAAAAGACCAAGACAAGAGGAGGATTATGCTTCCTCTGACCAGGTTTCAGTTTCCTCAGATTCTTCTGAGGAACAGGATTACACTTTTCCACCCTATGAAGACTCTTATGCTGAAGACTATTCCCTCAGCATCTCTCCCTGAAGACTACTCCTTTGGGGAAACTTTACATACCATGAGGGAACATTTCCACTGGGAAGGCCAGGACTACTCTGATTCTAAGAAAAGGCTCTGAGAGTTCCTTTTACTACTCCAGCACAGACCTCTTACTATCCCTCCAGTATTAGATATTGTGGATGATGTTTACTTGGAGTCTAGTCTAAATCCAGACTATCTCCTGCTCCAGCCAAGCCAGACAGATACTACAGAGTACCTGACTCACACAAATTCCTTTATAAAAGCCCTGTGGCTGACCCAGAAACAATTTCCCAGGGTCCTAAGGGAGCTAAAGCTTCTATGGCTAAAAATCCTGTGCCCTCTGAAAGGGATTCCAGAGCCCTAGATAGATGGGGAAAGAAAATATACACCTCAGCAACTCTGGCTATGAGAGCATTAAATTGTCAGTTTCACATGCTGAAATATCAGCAATTCCTAATGTCTCAATTAAAACAAAAAATGAGCACACACACTGAACAGTCTGAATTCAAGGAAATGCAGGATCTGTTACATGCAGCTGAACAGGTGGGCAAACATACTTTACAGTGTGGATTTGATTCATTGGAAGCTTCCTGTAGAGCAGCTGTTACTGGCTCTGTCATACGTAGACATGCTTGGTTAAAAGAACAAACCCTTCCTGATCATGTTAAAGCAAAATTATTGGATGCACCTTTACAACAGGATGTATTATTTGGTGTCAAAGCAGAAGAGGTTTTAAAGAAAATGGAGGATAAGGCAAAGTCTATGCAGACGGTCAAGGATTTTTTGCAGGTACACCCCCCTCGTTTCAGCAGAAATTGGCCAACAAAAAACTGGACCTTTCCAGCTTCTGACAGATCACAGAGAGGCAAATACAGATGCCCGAGGGGCAGAGGTCAGTCACAAGGCCCTTACAAACCCCGCCAATGGGGTACTACTGCCCAGAAAGGAGGAGAAGACAGGCCCCAAGCTAGCAGAAGACAAACACAATGACTCAATCCTCAAACTACCAAGCAAATCTCTCCTGGCAGCTCCCTTGGGAGGAAAATTAGCATTTTTTGCAGACAACTGGCACATCATCACAAAAGACAAATGGGTCCTAAACATTGTCTCTCAAGGGTACAGATTCCACTTTCATACCTTACCAAGGATCATCCCCTCTGAAGTAGCTGAACTTATCCATACCACTGTATCCTATACAACCTCTGTGGTGTATTTGCTTGTGCCTAAAGGTATTGTTTTATTTTTTATCTAGCTATATATATATATATATATATATATATATATATATATATATATATATATATATATATAATGCCTACCTATTGGGGGCACCTGACATCTGGGACAAGATGCTAAAGAAAATGGCGTCGGATGCCTCTTGTATACCCCTGGCACACTGACGTCAGGGAAGAAGCGACAGCAACTGACGCCGGACCAAGACTTTGGAATTCAGGCCGACTGCGGGACCGCCTGATGGCAGGATAACCCAAGTGTGATGACTGCAGTATGGTGAACACTCGAACATCTACATTTATGGTAGGTACAAAACTGTACTTTTCTCCATCCACTTCCCTAAATTACATTTGAATAGAGAAGTGTTTTGCTTTATGTGGAGTGGAAGATTGTTCTATAGAAGAGGTATTTTCTGTGGTGCATATCTGTCTGTCCAATATGTTCTGTTTATGATGCAAAAGAGGCTGAGTTTGGGCTTGACAATGTGTAATTGGCTTGACAGCATGAGGTCTGTTGAGGCTTTGTATGCACAGTAGAGGTTGCCTGTATGTTACTGAGAAGGGGGGGCAAAGCTTTGGAACAGTCTGCATAGTTTTTGTGATTTAGGCTCTTGATATTTTAGTGATAAAGTTTTGCGGTTATTCCAGTTGACAAGTATTTGGACAGGTACGTACCTCATTGCCAAATGAGGTATTACAGTCCATGAGCAGCCTTATGAGTACGGTGAATGATTACGTCCTTGGACTTTTACACCATACCTTTAGAAACAAGCTGTGTGATGGAAAAGGACTATGAGAGGTCATTTGAGGAATTTCTTTATCACCCATAGACCCTTAACATTTGCTTTGATTTCTGAGAAGTAAATGCCAATTAGAAGTGACCCAAGGACTGAACCCTGGGATGCATCATTAGTGACAGGTCATTTGGAGGAGGTATAGCCACCCACCATAATTTCCTGTGCTCTGTGAGCCAGTTTGCTCTCCAACAAGTCATATAGGGTTTATATTTAGCTTGTAGAGTTTATCTGTAATACCTGAGTGTGAGATTGTATTGAAAACTTTCAAGAAGTCTAGATATGCTGTGTGTATGGATTTGCCCTCGTTCCTTTTGTTACACTAAGTATGGCAAATTATTGTGCTGTGCTGTGAAATGCATCTGCAGTCATTGCCTTTTTGCACAATGTTTGCTATTTACTGTGCCTTAGCTTCCTTTTAGTCTGTGGTACTTTATGTAACAGTGAAGCTCCAGTAAAGAGCTGTGTGTCTTGTGTGCTGTGTTTGGTGCTGCGGAGAGATGGTGTGGTTTGGTACAGTATCACTCTGTACAGAAGTATTGTTTCATGTCCCTCTTTAGCAGTGATAAATTTGAACCAAAGACACCTAGAATCTTCAAATATATAAAAATTGGAAAGGCATTTAAAGTGGTTAACATGTTAAAGCAGCTGATAACCACCATGCAAACAGTTTTGTACTTGAGCTACATTGTATGTTGCACAGCTTACATTTGGATTAAACTGTTACAGGAATTTATAGTCGTGGGTTGTTTTTGTTGCATATGTTGGATGTAGACACTTGTGATAATGGTGAATAAAGGTGCAACATGCGTATCAGCTGTAACGACTGCTTCTCTGCAGTTTGTACAATAGCAGTGGTTTTACAGATGTCTTCTGTAGCTGTACTGAGAGATCCCTTAACATGTCGCGCACTGATCATGGGTCAGACACCTTAACCGCATAGGTTCATAGGTTCATACTAGGCTATCTGCCCGAGGGCATTTATAAGCCTAGCCATAGTTTTGTGGCTTACGCCACCCCTTAGTTTGGAGAAACTATGCCCATTATTTAGCTGTGCCTCTGTCAAGCAGTGACACTGAGGTAACCCCCGGGGTGTATCTGCGATCTCCCATCCATTGGTCAAGATTCCTCTTGAACAAGGCCAGCGAGGTGCTCTGCCTCACATAAACCGGGATTTTGTTCCACAGCATAGGGAGTCTTTGGGTGATGAATCTATCCCTCCAGCACGTCCTATTAATAACCGTGTCGAGGTTTAAGTCACCCGCCCTTGTGGCTCTGAGGGATCTAGAGTTTTTGAGATGAAGCATATTCATCAAATCTGGGTTTGACATGGCCTTGTATGTCAGGCATAGGTCACCTCTGAGTAAGCGGTACGCAACTGAATATAACTGGAGTTCTTTCAGTCGTGCAGTATAAGACAGATTTTTGAGACCCTTTATCCTTTTGGTGAGGAACTTTTGTGGCCTCTCTAGCTGCTGCAAGTGTCGGGTCAGATACATTCCGAATGGGGCATTGTACTCGATCATTGGTCTGATGAGTGATGAGTATAGGGAGACTATGACTTCCCTTGATCTAGATGTGAATCCCTTCATGATAAGGTGGGCAATGTAGAATGAGCTGTCCTCGTGTATGTAAGGCATTAGCAGTGAAAAGCAAGCTGTGGATTTTTCCCCAGCTCTGTGGTGCACAAATATATTACAACAACGATTATCAAATGTTAATCCAGAATTAATTTGTCATCAGACAAAATGTCTTAAGGAAGAATGTGGGTGGGAGAAAATGGAAAATCTTTCTTTCAAGTGTTCAGCAGAATGCTAAAAAGATGATGTCACAGACGGAGTAGTGAAAAGTAAGACCAGTCTTGACTGGCACTATTCTTTTGGAATGTTGAAGTGCAAGAGAAAATAGCTCAGTATTGCAAATGTCTTTTTTTTTTTTTTTTTTTTTTTTTTTACTTCTGAAGGTTAGATTCTCATATTTAACATGTCATACCTTATTCAACAGCAGAAGTGGAGTTTTGGTTTGTGTACATATCTTTTTGCTCATTAGGCTCAGCTGTACAGCTCCCCACCTTTCTTCACTGACTATTTTTTCAGTCTGTGCAACTCAGCCTTCCTCTTGTGTTTGTGTGTGGTATGTAGGCTCCTTTTAGCACTTGCTTGGGATGTCTTAGAGCACTGAACTCATCAGTAAAACTGATCATGGTGCTACTGACTTCTTTGGTCCTTAAATCTTCTGGTGTAGATCCTATGTAGACTGTCCTCAAGTAGATTTCAAGAAGCCCCCACCCCCAAGCACATGCAAGCACAGTGTAATTGTCATAAAAAGGTGGCTGGCTGCTGTATTAAAGTAGCATTCATTCCGAATTTACAGCATTAGCTGAGACCACTCACCATTCTGTAATTTCTCAATAGCATTGGGGTCAAAGCTTAATGGTGCAGCTTGACGGTGCAGAAGCTGAAAATTGAATGAAAATGCTAAGAACATTTTATGGAAGTTGTCAAAACTTTTATGATAGGTTGCTTTTTTAATTGTATTCCTGGGCCTCCGCTTAAAAAGGGCCATCATCTCAGCTGGACAAACCTGGTCAACAAATGTAAAATAAATAAATAATTCGTAATCAGATTTTCTTTATAGCTTGTTGCAACCAATAACTGGTTATATATTTTTTATTGCTCAGTGTACTTTTTTGAAGCTATTCTTGCTTATCCGCCTCTTAATGTTCTGTAGTATGGGTTGTGTACAGCCATTATTAGGTAAATGAAGAGAAATTACAGACATTAAGGTAACCAGAAACTGCTAAAACTGGTAAATTCCATTTAGAGAACTTTCGCATTTCAAGAATGAAAATATTTGTGCTATAGCCACAGAGCAGGGGATATGCAAAGTATGTGTTGTTTACTTGTAATGTGTTAAACAAATGACACATGCTACTAATGCAAAGTGACAGGATGGAGATTAGGATGGAGATTAGGATGAATGCTCGAGAACAATAAACTACAGATACTATGTGTTTGAGTAAGTCTTGTTTTGAGCCTAGGTGTTCAGTTATTGGGGCTTACATACAGCACTTGAACATTATACTGATATACCGGGTTGGGTGGGTGGCCTAATGGTTAAGGCGTTTTCCTTACAAACACAAGGTGCAGGGTTTGAGCCTCACAAGGGATAATTGGCTAGGCTTAAAATGGCTCGCAAGGGCAGTTAGCTTAGTACTGATCTATGAACCTACAAAAAGAAAAATGCAAATTCTCTCCTTCCCTGAACACATGAATATGGTGAATTTTTCATTGTGCATGGTTATGGCGTATTAAACTTTAACCATTATAAAATTTCCTATGGCAATTTTCAGGATATCTTTCACCTGTTTATTTATTTAGCAATTTTTTAACCCTTTCCAACCTCTTTGTCCCCTTGGGAAGATAGGAATTTTTGCTTATATGCGGTTTATCCATAACCCAATCCCGTCGCATGGTGACATTAGTGCAGTATGTACAGCTGTGCATGTGAGACCACACACACACACACACACACACACACACACACACTGCAGATGATGTGCTGATGCTTTTCATTCCTCATTTTGGCATGTCCGGAGCTTCCATCCTCCATCTCAGGCTGTAGCCAGTGACCCACACCTGTCTTAGGGAAGGGTGGCCCATCATTTTTGCTGCTCATTCCCTAACCTAGCGAACCATCATCCCTAGGACTAGAACTGCTGATCTGCTTTCTGGGCTACATTTACGTCTTCATCCCTGATTGCCTTGGAGTTGGTTCCTTCTTTTAATGTAAGCGGTGTCCTTTTTCAAGCTGGTGGTGGTAACTTCACATGGCTGTTATAATATTCAGAGGAACAGGTTTTAACCTGTTACTATTTACTATGCCACCCCACCCCCAAAAAAGCATGCCATAAAACACCAAACCTTTCTTAATACTGTACTATTATCAGGTAATCTGGCCTTCCCAACCAGAACCCATGTAAATGGAGTTTTTTTTCCGTGTCCTGTATAACATTCTGAGGGAATGTGCAGAGTATCACCGTGCCATCATCTGAATTTTGGAAAGTAAATAATGAGTGATAATCTTTTTTTCCCCCTCATGTGTTTTTGTGCTGCCTGCCTTGTTAATACAGTGTTCTCCCCATATAGGTGTTTGCTCACTCACACCCACTATGGCTACCATCCATTGGTAACCTGGTGATCCTAACACTCACTCCTAGGCTGCATATTCATATCCCAGCCATACTCTGAGGGGACCTATACAGTACATGGCTGTTCTTGCCGTACTCACCCCCTCCAGGATGGGGACACCCACCCTCTCCTGTCAGTACCATGAGGTTCCAAACCAGTACTTGAACTCTGGTCACCTAAGCCTTAGTCCATTACCAGATGTGTCTCCTTCCAACACGTACTACAGCTATTAGTTTCATTAACGGTTTATACTAAGCTCAAACTGTGTGCATGCAGTGCAGCTCGAGGTACAACAAGCAGTTGGTTATAAGCTGCTTCCATGTGCTGAGCATTTTAAATGTCACTGATACGTTTAGTGAGCTAATTGTTCATATCCTTCTGTTTCAATGCTTGAGTTATTAAGTTTGCATTTGTTATATCCTCGCCTCAGTTGCACTTTGAAACCGCTTTCAGGATTCCTTTAAGTAGTGGAAATAGACAATTACTGAGTTGTATAGATTAGGCTGCAGTGAGTGTTGATACTGACGGGCTTGCGTATCTCTTACTTTTAAGCCATGGCTAAGCAGTGAAGTTGTATATGTGAATGTTCACCTGCTCTTAGGGCCTTTCTAAACATGAACATTGTCCAGGTTAATCAACCACCTCCAGAAATTTATTTATTTAACATTTGTTGACCTGGAAAGTCCGACTAGGACAGAGACTATTTTCAGCGGAGGCCCGGGGAGAAATGCTCCAGACGGATGTCTGTGGAATTTGGGAAGAAACCGGAGTGCACGGAGGAGACCCTTGCAAACGCAGGGAGGATATGCAGACTCCGCACAGAAGATACCTCAACTGATATTCAAACTGGAGAACCTCTTGCTGTGAGGTGACCACGTTAATCGCTGCAACACTGTGTCGCCCAGAATACTAAAATACAGAAGTCTTTGGCTGTAAAAGTTTACCGTACCCTAAGCACAGATTTCCCTCATTCAAGAGTGTATGCTTCTCCCTACAGAATGCTCTGTATACTGACATCTGTTAATAAAGCATGAACTAACTGATAGCTCTTCATGTCACATTTCTCTACTCTTCAGCTTCCTTAATGAATACTATGTTTGCTTTACATGAAATTACCAGATACTTTAGTATTTTTGTCTTCCTGGATTTTGTGTTATATTGCCTGTCGCATTTAACCCCCCCCCCCCCCCGCCCCCGTTAAATTCCATGTGGCAAGGTGTTTGTAGCCTTGCCTTTTTTCCACCCTTCTTGATGACCTTGAATGTGCTGAGTTTCTGAGGATTCACAGCTCTGCTTCTGGGTAGTGCCGTTCATAGAGGAGGGAGTAACTGAGGTTGTAATACCAGGAAAACTGACACCACTGGCTGACAGAGGAAGTTAATGAGGGGAAAAGTTCTTGCAGCTAACTCTTGTCCTTTGCAGAAAAGCATGTTAAACTGTGTTCAGGATTGTTTTTTTGCAGTGCTTCTACTGGGATGTCAAGATGGGCTGCAGCTACCTCATGACCACCACAATGCTATATTGGATAGTAGGCTGTCAAAGAATGAATACTTTGTATTTACTTCTATAAGTGAGCTGCTTGCAGAATATATCATTTTTATTTTGTTCCATTTGAGCTTGCCTTTGCATGGCATCTAATCCAGTAGAGCAGGTGTCTACTTACAGGTCTTGTTTCATAAGAAAACTCACCTAGCTGACGTCCTCAGTTCCTCCAGAAATCTGAACAGTGTTATTTCTGAATCAAAAGCGGTCACGGTGTCTAACAAATATGGCACTTTTTTTCTAAAAATGTGTAGTGATAACTCTTTGTTTTGTACTTATTTACATAAAATAGAGACACTGCTTTTCTGGTAAAACAAAGGAGCTGATAAATGAAAGAGTATATTATTCTGTGTATGTGGGTTAAATGCCCTTGATGTCCTTCAAGAATGGAACTGCAGTCATAACATGTGGGTTGTCCTGCCTCAGGCAGCCCTCGGTCGGCCGGATTCCAAAGTCTGGGTCCGACGTCGGCTGATGTCGCATTTCTCTCCGACGTCAGAGCGGCTGGAGTATATAAGCATCAGCCGACGCCATTTTCTTCAGTCTTTCTTGCCGCACGGTGCCCGAAGCAGAAGCAGTTTGCAAGTGCCGGTCGGTCAGCTCCTGTATTCTATGATACCGAAGTCATCAAAAAAGCTAAGTACCCCGTTGGGGACCTTTTCTTGCCTCAGCCGATGTCAGAAATTACTGAAAAAGTTAACAATTGTCTTTTTTGTGGTAAACAAATACCTCATAAGGATTTCCACTCTTACTGCCTCCCTTGCCTGGGCCCAGACCACGACATCTCGGCCTGTGTAGCCTGTGCTCGCTTCAACAAGCGCACTCTCAGGCACCGGGCAGAGTTCGCTGAAGATTTTTTCGGCGATAAATTTGCTTACACCATGCCGTCGGATCTTCCGACATCGCAAACTCCCAAAAAGCGAAAGGACCGGGACTGACATCCTAGGCCCGCGTCTACCACCAACTCCACGCCAAAACCTAGCGTGAGTGCTCCGGTTCTCTCTGAGACGGTCTCTCCACCGCTCCGAACCGAAGACACCGCATTACCGACAAATCCGATTCCAGACATTACTCCGACGCCAGTTATAGATTTTCCTCCGGAAACCGAAACCGAGGAAATGCCCGAGACCATTGCTGTAGACAAGGTCACTCCTGCACGTGGAGCTGCCAGGCCTCCTATGGCCATGTCTATTAAGGCCTACACTAGGGCTAAGGCAGCCAGCAAAACAAAGCATATTACTTCCAAATCCTTACCTCAGCCGACTCCGGAGACACAAATTATGCCCATGGCTGCTGATTTAATTTCCATGATTAGAGGTTCACAGGCCCATCCTGAGAGAGCATCCCAGCCTCCTCCTGATAAAAGGCCCCAGGTTGAACCCTCTGACCCTACTCCTTCAGATGAAGACTCTGAGGGCTCTGTCCACTCTGATAGCCAGGAAGAGCTCTTCCAGACCTATGAGGACTCGGATGCAGAAGATTCTATACCTTCGGCCTCCCCTCCGGAGGATATTTCTTTTGGGGAAGTTCTGCACACCATGAGGGAACATTTCAAGTGGCAGGGTCAGGAATATTCTGATTCTAGGAAGCGCCTGAGGACTTTCTTTAAGAAGCCTCAGCACAGGCCCTTAGCTATTCCTCCTGTACTTGATGTTCTGGATGATTTGTATTCTGACTCTAGTGCTACCACTGATTCTCTTCCTCCTGCTCCAGCCAAGCCAGACGGGTATTACAGGGTCCCAGAAACTCATTCCCATTTATTCAGGGCCCATAATGCTGATTTGGAAACTATTTCACAGCGGCCTAAAGGAGTTTCAGCCTCCACCTCAAAAAATCCTTTGCCCTCCAACAGGGAAGCAAGGTCATTAGAGAGATGGGGTAAAAAGGTTTACACATCCACTACCTTATCTATGAGAGCTTTAAATTGCCTTTTTCATATGTTCCAATATCAGGATTATCTCTTAGAAGATTTACAAAAAACTTTAGCTTCTCCTGATCCTTTAGACAGGAAGACTTTGCAGGAAGCTGTACATAACACTCAGCAAGTAAGCAATCACGTCCTGCAGTGTGGATATGATGCACTGGAAGCTTCATGTAGGGCAGCTATGACAGGGGCAGTGATGCGTAGACATGCTTGGTTAAAAGATCAACCTCCACCAGATCATGTAAAAGCAAAACGTCTGGATGCACCTTTGGAAAAGAACAAGCTTTTTGGTGCAAATGCTAAGGATGTGTTAAAGACCATCGAAGAAAAAGCAAAATCAGTTCAAACTGTAAAGGATTTCCTCGGGTTCAACCCCCAGATTCAGTAGGAATTGGCCTTCAAAAACTGGTCCTTTCCTAATCCAGAAAAGTTTCAAAGGGGTATGAACAGGCGTGGCGAAGGAAGAGGCCAAAACAGAGGCCCTTACAGGGGATGACAATGGCAGCCAGGAAACCAAAGAAGTGACGCAGGGGTTTCACCTGCCCAACAACCACAAACTCAATGACTTTCCTCTACTACCGCCTACCAGGGAACAACTAGAAGCTCCCTTGGCGGAAATTATCTCTGTTTGCAGAAAACTGGCACAGACTGACCAAGGACAAATGGATTTTGGACATTATAGACCGAGGGTACAGGTTTCATTTTCATACCTTACCAAGAAAACAAGGCATGCCAAACCTACCACAACATCAAAGGGCAGAGGCTATCAAGCAAATCACTCTGCTGACTCGAATGAAAGCAATAGAAAGAGTTCCACAACAAGAACAAGAACAGGCGTTTTACTCAAGACTGTTCCTTGTTCCAAGAAAAGAATCTCAATGGAGACCAATACTGGACTTGTCCACATTAAACACCTTTCTCATAGTACCAAAGTTCAAAATGCTGACTCTACAGCAACTCCTTCCCATGCTGGGCAAGGAGTCGTGGCTGATTACTCTGGACCTCAAGGAGGCATACCTGCATGTCCCTATCAGACACAGCTGCAGAAGATACCTCAGATTTCTTGCAGGGCCAGAGCATTATCAATTCTCAGCATTGCCATTTGGCTTATCTACTGCCCAGAGTATTTACAAAATGCCTGGCTTCAGTAATTGCTCATTGCAGGCTCCAGGGTATACAAATTTACCCGTACCTGGACGACTGCCTCATACAAGCAGACGACAAATTGATGTTGACAAAAAACCTGGATTATGTCATACGATTACTTCAAGCTCTGGGATACACAGTCAACTTTCAAAAGTAAAGACTGCAGCCATCCCAGCAAATAATCTTCTTAGGAGCCAAACTAGACACAGCCTCTCAGATGGCTTACCTGACAGAAGACAAGCAAGAGAAGTTAACTCTTTACTTCAAAGGTTTAGCAAAACTCACCCAGATGACTGCAAGGAGATTCCTACAGGCCCTGGGTTACATGACATCCTGCATTCTACTGGTTCCATTAGCAAAACTACACATGAGAAAGTTTCAATGGTACCTAAAAAGCATTTGGTCTCAGCACAGCAACAACTTGGAGACTATCATTCCGCTCATTCCATGCCTACAAAAGGAATTTCTATGGTGGGCCTCGGTGAGCCAGGAAAACACAGGTATGTCATTCAAAAAACCACAGATAACACAGACCATGACTACAGATACCTCAGACCTTGGATGGGGGGCGCACATGGAAGGCAGGTGTATACAATGACAATGGTCCCCAAAGGAAACACATCTGCATATAAACCAAAAGGAAATGCTGGCAGTAATGCATGCCATCGAGGCTTTTCAACACCAACTCCAGCAAGGCCATTTAATGATACGGACAGACAACACCACTGTGATGTGGTACATAAACAAGCAAGGGGGCACCCACTCTTACCCCCTTTGCAGACTGACAATGCATCTTTGGGAGAAATCACTGAGCCTAAACATCCAGTTACAATCCCAGTTTGTTCCAGGAAATGACAATGTGTTGGCAGACAGCCTAAGCAGGAATTTCACAGATCCACACGAGTGGAGGTTACATCCGAAGGCCTTCAGACAACTCACTTCGACATGGGGCAAGCCAGAAGTGGACCTGTTTGCCTCTCATCTCAATCATCTTCTGCCAAAATACTGCACAAGGACATACCATCCGAAAGCTTGGAAAATAGATGCCCTCTCATTCAACTGGAACTCCCTAACAATCTTTGCATTTCCACCTCTGCCACTGATGACCTCAGTATTACTAAAGATCAAAGCAGAGAGACCGAAAGGAATCATAATAGCTCCGGACTGGCCAAGACAACTCTGGTACCCATTACTACGGAGCATATGTCACACCAGGAGGTGGGCCCTTCCCCAATGGCCTCTACTTCTGACTCAACAAAACTTCGAAACAGTGCATCCAAATCTAAAGACACTGCAGCTAACAGCCTGGGAGATCCCATAAATAACTTCAGCCTATCTCTCTCCAAGGAAGTACAGCGGATACTAACAGAGGCTCGAAGACCATCCACCAGAAAGGTTTACTTAGCAAAGTGGAAAAGATTCAGCTATTGGAATACCAGCAAGGGACATGATGCATCATTGCTGAACATTCCACTTATCTTGGAATATTTGGCAGATATGTTAAAGAACGGCCTCTCCTATTCTTCCATAAAGATTCATGCATCAGCTATTTCAGCTAGATACAACACTGATCCTCCTGTTTTTTCACACCCTTTACTAAGGCAATTCCTCAGGGGAATCAAGAACATTAAGCCACCACGAAAGGCCCAAGTGCCAGCCTGGGACCTCAATTTTGTCTTAGAAAAACTGACTCTACCTCCTTTTGAGCCAGCAGCTTCAGTTGACTTGCAATTTCTCTCATGGAAGACAGCTTTCCTGTTGGCAATTACCTCAGCAAGAAGGGTTTCGGAGCTACAGGCCCTAATGGCAATACCACCCTTTATTATTTTCCACAGAGACAGGGTTTCATTAAGGACCAACCCTACTTTTATGCCAAAGGTGGTATCTAGGGTTTCTCTAAATCAAGCCATTCATCTGCCTGCTTTCTTCCCCAATCCTGAGAATAAGGGGGAAAGACTTTTGTATACCTTGGACATTCACAGACAACTTCGATATTACCTGGACAGAACCAAGGCCAGTAGGAAGTCTGAACAACTTTTTGTAGCTTACGCCCCTGCAGTCCAAGGAAAAGCAATTTCAAAACAGACTATTTCTAAATGGATTGGACATTGCATCAGATTCTGTTATTCCTTTCATGGAAAGTCCGTTCCAGCCAATGTCAGACCACATTCCACCAGAGCTACAGCCACCTCTACAGCATTTTTAAGAGGGGTGCCTACCAAGGACATTCTAGAAGCTGCTACATGGAGCTCCATGCATACATTCTCCAAACACTACAATCTCCCTCTATATTCCAGATCCAGAGCAGGCTTTGCTTCGGCAGTCCTGCAGGGTTTGATTGCCACACCATCTCTTTCCTAGAGCATACCTCCTCCCCCAGCTAAGCTATGGTATTCTACCCACGTTATGACTGCAGTTGCATTCTTGAAGGACATAGTACAGTTTTGTACCTACCATAAATGTAGATGTCCGATAGACATGCAACTGCAGTCGGATTTTCCCTCCCTCCATACCCCTCTATGCCTAGGGTCCACTCCTATCCCTGTTTCTCTTAGCTGGGGATATCTGTTATGGTGTACTTGTTTTATTGCTCATTTATTTGTTTGGAATTCTGTTTTTGTCTTCCAATTTGATTACAGCCTTCCTTGGAGGGCGCCTGGCATCTGGGGCAAGAAACACTGAAGAAAATGGCGTTGGCTGATGCTTATATACTCCAGCCGCTCTGACGTCAGAGAGAAATGCGACATCAGCCGACGTCGGACCCAGACTTTGGAATCCGGCCGACCGAGGGCTGCCTGAGGCAGGACAACCCACATGTTATGACTGCAGTTGCATGTCTATCGGACATCTACATTTATGGTAGGTACAAAACTGTACTTTTTCTTGGAATCTAGTTTGACTCCTGACACCTTCTTTCCTGCTCGCAGAAAACCTGATAGGTATTACAGAGTCCCTGGCTCACACAAATTTATTTTCAAAAATCCTACTGCTGACCCTGAGGTTATTTATCAAGGGCCTAAAGGAATTAAAGCAACTTCAGTTAAGAATCCCACCCCCTCAGATAGGGATTCCCGAACACTAGACAGATGGGTTAAAAAAAAGTATACACCTCTGCTACTCTTGCTATCGGAGCACTAAATTGGCAGTTACATATGCTAAAATTTCAGCAACATACCATGGAACTCCTCAAACAAAAAATGTCATCCTTTCCTGCTTGTGCAGAAAACAGAGTTACAAGAGTTAATGCACTCTGTAAGTCAAGTAACTAAGCACACCTTTCACTGTGGTTTGACTCTCTAGAAGCTTCTTGCAGGGCAGCAGTCACTGGTTCTGTTCTTAGAAGGCATTCTTGGCTTAAGGAACAGCCCTTGCCAGACCATGTCAAATCTAAATTGTTGGATTTACCCTTGCACAAAGACAATTTATTTGGCACCAAGGCAGAGGAGGTCTTAAAAAATATGGAAGAAAAAGCTAAATCTGTGCAGACACCTAAGGATTTTCTACAGGTCCAGCCACCCAAGTTCAGTAGGCATTGCCCCTCTAAGCACTGGTCCTTTCCTGCCCCTCCAGGTTACTTCAGCCCAGAACCCAGGGAATCAACCCCCCCCCCCCCCAGACAGCAGCCACAGGGAATGCAGAGATCAAAGCAATGGAGTTCCTCCACTTCACTTCAAAACCAGGAAGTGCAAAGCCACCCCCTCATGGTAAGAACTCACAATGACTCTCCACTTCCACCCTCTCCCCACCTGTACTTGCCCCTAGGAGGAAAACTCTCCTTCCACGTAAGCACCTGGGCCACCATTACCAATGACCGCTGGGTCCTCAACATAGTTTCCCAGGGATACAGATTTTCTTTCCACACACTCCCACCCCAATAAGGGTTCCCGGATCTTCCTCCAAACCAGTGGGCAGAGGCAAAAGAGCAAGTTATTTCCCTGCTTTCTATGAGGGCAATAGACCATGTTACTGCAGAACAGATAGGGTAAGGTTTCTACTCCATACTTTTCCTGGTACTCAGAAAAGAGGGCACCTGGCACCCCATCCTCGATCTATCCATTCTAAACACCTTCCTGGTGATAACAAAATTCAAAATGCTCACCCTCCAGCAACTACTTCCTATGCTCTCCAAGGTTGCTTGGCTAGCCACCCTAGACCTAAAAGAGGCCGACCTCCACATCCCAATCAGGGAATAATGCAGAAAATATCTACGGTTCAGGGCAGGATCTCTGCACTTTCAGTTCTCTGCACTTCCATTTGGCTTATGTACTGCTCCCAGAGTTTTCATCAAATGTCTGGCTCCCGCCATTGCTTTTTGCAAACAAAGAACTATACAAATTTACCCATAATTAGACGACTGCCTGATTCAGGCAGACAGTCAGGAAAAGCTGCTCAAGCACCTGCCCTTTGTAAAGGACCTACTGACCTCTCTAGGGTACAATATCATTGAAAAGAAATCCAAACTAGTGCCCACCCAAAGGATTATATTCCTGGGAGCAAGCCTGGACACAGCATCCCAGATGGCATTCCTTACACCAGAAAAGCAAACTTACCTGACAGCCGACTTCTCTCAACTAGCACCAGAACCCAGTTATCCGCAAGGAAAATCATGAAAGCTCTGGGGTTCATGGCATCTTGCATTCTACTCATTCCATATGCCAGACTGCATATAAAGAAACTCCAATGGTAACTAAAAAGCCTTTGGTGTCAACACTCTCAAGACCTGGAAACTCTTATACCAGTGATACCTTGCCTTAGGACAGATTTTCTTTGGTGGGCAGCAGCATGCCCCCACAACAAGGGACTGCCTTTCTCACCACCACCACCAACCCCCCCCCCCCCTGCCGCTCATACCCTCACCACAGACGCATGAGACTATGCCTGGGGTGTACACCTGGACGGCAGGTGCATACAGAGCCAATGGAGGCCACAGCAAATACATCTGCACATCAACCAAAAAGAGATGTTAGCTGCCCAGCACGTATTGACAGCTTTTAGGCCCCTTCTCTCCCTAGGGGCTCTCCTGATCAAAACAGACAACACCACTGTGATATGGTATATCAACAAGCAGGAAGGGACTCACTCCTACTCTGTATGCAGGCTCGCTATGACCCTTTGGCATACAGCCTCAGCCATGCAGCTACACTTGTTAGCACAATTCCTGCCAGGCTCTCTAAAATCTATGGCAGACAACTTAAGCAGAAATCTTCTGGACCCACAAAACTGGCAGCTAGACCAAATAACCTTCACCCTAATAACTCAGAAATGGGGCACCCCAAAGGTCGAACTCTTTGCTTCCTACTCCAACCATCAGCTCAGCAGGTTCTGCACCAGGGAGCCTCACTGCAGGCCCTGGAAAGTGAATGCCCTATCCTTCCCCTGGGTCAACCTCTCAGTCTATGCTTTCCCCCCACTACCTCTCATTACCAGGGTACTGCTCAAAATAAGGGAGGAAAAACCAAGGACAATTCTGATTGCGCCAGACTGGCCTCGCCAGCACTGGTATCCACTGCTGTGTAGCCTGTCCCCACTGCCACCATGGCATCTCCTTCAGACCCCAACCCTCCTTGACCCAGCATTCCCAATTGCATACCCTCAGTTTGGCAGCCTGGCTTATTCCTTGACCTCTGATCAAGCTGCCAATCTCAGTAAACAGGTTCTAGATGTTATACGTGAGGCTAGACGCCCTAGCACTAGAAAGTCCTGTGCTGACGAATGGAAAAGGTCCTGCAGCTGGATTCAGGCTAAGGGAGCTGATATGGCACAGCCCTCCCTACCTCTCATCCTGGATTACCTAGCTGACCTGCTTCTCTCCTTTTCCTCTGTTGAAATTCATGCCTCTGCCATCTCTACTCAATTCAACATTGAGCACCCTCTATTTCTCACACCCTCTCATCAAACAGTTTGTGATAGGGGCTAGCAACTTGAGGCCACCCAGAAGAGCACCTACCACAGCTTGGGACCTAAACATTGTGTTGGAAAAGCTCACTCTGCCCCCCTTTGAACCTGCATCTTCAGCAGAGTTAAAGTTTCTCTGCTGGAAGACTGCCTTACTTCTGGCCATCACTTCATCCTGAACAGTATCCGAGCTACAAGCACTCATGGCTGTAGATCCCTTCATCATCTTCAATGCTGGCAGGGTGTCCCTCACGACTAACCCATCCTTCATGCCCAAAGTGGTGTCCAGTGAGACACTCAACCAATCCATTCATCTTCCCACCTTCTTCCCTAACCCACAAAACAAGGGGGAAAGGATCCTGCATTTGCTAGATGTGTACAGACAGCTTATATTCTACCTAGACAGGACTAAGTCATTCAGAAAGACTGATCAATTGCTAGTCAGCTTTGCTGCAGTGGCAGAGGGCAAAGGCATGTCCACACAAACCATTTCCAAATGGATTGCACACTACATCCATTTCTGCTACAAGCAACATGGAAAACCTCCCCCTAAGGGGGGTCAGAACTCGCTCTACCAGAGCAGCCTCCACCTCTGCAGCTTTCCTCAGAGGAGTCCCCACTAGGGACATCCTGGAGGCTGCCACATGGACATCTGTTCACACCTTCATCTAGCATTACCACCTGCCTATCTTTTCCAAATCCAGGGCAGGCTTTGCCACTGCAGTCTTGCAGGGCATCCTAGCCAGCCCCTAGTCTTCTTGACTGCCTCCACCCTTTTCCTCAGCTTTGGGAATCAACCCAAATGTGATGACTGCAACAGCGAAACACGAACATAGTACAGTTGTGTACACGTACCATAAATGTAGATGTTCGAGTGTATTCACTGTTGCAGTCCTGGATGTCCTTCAAGAATGCAACTGCAGTCATAACATGTGGGTTGTCCTGCCTCAGGCAGCCCTCGGTCGGCCGGATTCCAAAGTCTGGGTCCGATGTCGGCTAATGTTGCATTTCTCTCCGACGTCAGAGCGGCTGGAGTATATAAGCATCAGCCGACGCCATTTTCTTCAGTCTTTCTTGCCGTGCAGTGCCCGAAGCAGAAGCAGTTCGCAAGTGCCGGTCGGTCAGCTCCTGTATTCTACGATACCGAAGTCATCAGAAAAGCTAAGTACCCCATTGGGGACCTTTTCTTGCCTCGGCCAATGTCAGAAATTACTGAAAAAGTTAACAATTGTCTTTTTTGTGGTAAACAAATACCTCATAAGGATTTCCACTCTTACAGCCTCCCTTGCCTAGGCCCAGACCACGACGTCTCGGCCTGTGTAGCCTGTGCTTGCTTCAACAAGCGCACTCTCAGGCGCCGGGCGGAGTTCGCTGAAGATTTTTTCGGCGATAAATTTGCTTACACCATGCCGTCGGATCTTCCGACGCCATAAACTCCCAAAGCGAAAAGACCGGGACCGACATCCTCGGCCCGTGTCCACCGACTCCACGCCAAAACCTAGCTGAGTGCTCCTGTTCCCTCTGAGACGGTCTCTCCACGCTCGAACCGAAGACACGCATTACCGGCGACTCGATTCCAGACATTACTCCGCCAGTTATAGATTTTCCTCCGGATGCGAAACCGAGGAAATGCCCGAGACCATTGCTGTAGACAAGGTCACTCCGGCACGTGGAGCTGCCAGGCCTCCTATGGCCATGTCTATTAAGGCCTTCACTAGGGCTAAGGCAGCCAGCAAAACAAAGCATATTTCTTCTAAATCCTTACCTCAGCCAACTCCGGAGACACAAATTATGTCCATGGCTGCTGATTTAATTTCCATGATTAGAGGTTCACAGGCCCATCCTGAGAGAGCATCCCAGCCTCCTCCTGATAAAAGGCCCCGGGTTGAACCCTCTGACCCTACTCCTTCAGATGAAGACTCTGAGGGCTCTGTCTACTCTGATAGCCAGGAAGAGCTCTTCCAGACCTATGAGGACTCGGATGCAGAAGATTCCATACCTTCGGCCTCCCCTCCTGAGGATATTTCTTTTGGGGAAGTTCTGCACACCATTAGGGAACATTTCAAGTGACAGGGTCAGGAATATTCTGATTCCAGGAAGCTTAGGACTTTCCTTAAGAAGCCTCAGCACAGGCCCTTAGCTATTCCTCCTGTACTTGATGTTCTGGATGATTTGTATTCTGATTCTAGTGCTACCCCTGATTCTCTCCCTCCTGCTCCCGCCAAGCCAGACAGGTATTACAGGGTCCCAGAAACTCATTCCCATTTATTCAGGGCCCATACTGCTGATTTGGAAACTATTTCACAGGGGCCTAAAGGAGTTTCAGCCTCCACCTCAAAAATCCTTTGCCCTCCAACAGGGAAGCAAGGTCATTAGAGATGGGGTAAAAAGGTTTACACATCCACTACCTTATCTATGAGAGCTTTAAATGGCCTTTTTCATATGTTACAATATCAGGATTATCTCTTAGAAGATTTACAAAAAACATTAGCTTCTCCTGATCCTTTAGACAGGAAGACTTTGCAGGAAGCTGTACATAACACTCAGCAAGTAAGCAATCACTTCCTGCAGTGTGGATATGATGCACTGGAAGCTTCATGTAGGGCAGCTATGACAGGGGCAGTGATGCGTAGACATGCTTGATCAACCTCTACCAGATCATGTAAAAGCAAAACTTTTGGATGCACCTTTGGAAAAGAACAAGCTTTTTGGTGCAAATGCTAAGGATGTGTTAAAGACCATCGAAAAAAAAGCAAAATCAGTTCAAACTGTAAAGGATTTCCTCCAGGTTCAATCCCCCAGATTCAGTAGGAATTGGTCTTCAAAAAACTGGTCCTTTCCTAATCCAGAAAAGTTTCAAAGGGGTAAGAACAGACGTGGCCGAGGAAGAGGCCAATACAGAGGCCCTTACAGGGGACGTCAATGGCAGCCAGGAAACCAAAGAGGTGACGCAGGGGTTTCTCCTGCCCAACAACCACAATCTCAATGACTTTCCTCTACTACCGCCTACCAGGGAACAACTAGAAGCTCCCTTGGCGGGAAATTAAATCTGTTTGCAGAAAACTGGCACAGACTGACAAAGGACAAATGGATTTTGGACATTATAGACCGAGGGTACAGGTTTCATTTTCATACCTTACCAAGAAAACAAGGCATGCCAAATCTACCACAACATCAAAGGGCAGAGGCTATCAAGCAAATCACTCTGCTAACTCGAATGAAAGCAATAGAAAGAGTTCCACAACAAGAACAAGAACAGGGGTTTTACTCAAGACTGTTCCTTGTTCCAAGAAAAAAAACTCAATGGAGACCAATACTGGACTTGTCCGCATTAAACACCTTTCTCATAGTACCAAAGTTCAAAATGCTGACTCTACAGCAACTCCTTCCCATGCTGGGCAAGGAGTCGTGGCTGATTACTCTGGACCTCAAGGAGGCATACCTGCATGTCCCTATCAGACACAGCTGCAGAAGATACCTCAGATTTCTTGCAGGGCCAGAGCATTATCAATTCTCAGCATTGCCATTTGGCTTATCTACTGCCCAGAGTATTTACAAAATGCCTGGCTTCAGTAATTGCTCATTGCAGGCTCCAGGGTATACAAATTTACCCGTACCTGGGCGACTGCCTCATACAAGCGGACGACAAATTGATGTTGACAAAAAATCTGGAATATGTCATACGATTACTTCAAGCTCTGGGATACACAGTCAACTTCCAAAAGTCAAGACTGCAGCCATTCCAGCAAATAATCTTCTTAGGAGCCAAACTAGACACAGCCTCTCAGATGGCTTACCTGACAGAAGACAAGCAAGAGAAGTTAACTCAATACTTCAAAGGTTTAGCAAAACTCACCCAGATGACTGCAAGGAGATTCCTACAGGCCCTGGGTTACATGACATCCTTCATTCTCCTGGTTCCATTAGCAAAACTAGACATGAGAAAGCTTCAATGGTACCTAAAAAGAGTTTGGTCTCAGCACAGCAACAACTTGGAGACAATCATACCACTCATTCCATGCCTACAAAAGGAATCCTGTGGTGGGCCTCGGTGAGCCAGGAAAACACAGGTATGTCATTCAAAAAACCACAGATAACACAGACCATGACTACAGACGCCTCAGACCTCGGATGGGGGGGCGCACATGGAAGGCAGGTGTATACAAGGACAATGGTCTCCAAAGGAAACGCATCTGCATATAAACCAAAAGGAAATGCTGGCAGTAATGCATGCTATCGAGGCTTTTCAAAACCAACTCCAGCAAGGTCACTTAATGATACGGACAGACAACACCACTGTGATGTGGTACATAAACAAGCAGGGGGCACCCACTCTTACCCCCTTTGCAGACTGACAATGCAGCTTTGGGAGAAATCACTGAGTCTAAACATCCAGTTACAATCCCAGTTTGTTCCAGGAAAAGACAATGTGTTGGAGGACAGCCTAAGCAGGAATTTCACAGATCCACACGAGTGGAGGTTACATCCGAAGGCTTTCAGACAACTCACTTCGACATGGGGCAAGCCAGAAGTGGACCTATTTGCCTCTCACCTCAATCATCTCCTACCAAAATTTTGCACAAGGACATACCATCCAAAGGCTTGGAAAATAGATGCTCTTTCATTCAACTGGAACTCCCTAGCAATCTATGCATTCCCACCTCTGCCACTGATGACCTCAGTATTACTAAAGATCAAAGCAGAGAAGCCCAAGGGAATCATAATAGCTCCGGATTGGCCAAGACAACACTGGTACCCACTACTACGGAGCATATGTCACACCAGGAGGTGGGCCCTCCCTCAGTGGCCTCTACTTTTGACTCAACACAATTTCGAAACACTGCATCCAAACCTTCAGACACTGCAGCTAACAGCCTGGGAGATCCCATAAATAACTTCAGCTTATCTCTCTCCAAGGAAGTTCAGCGGATACTAACAGAGGCTCGAAGACCGTCCACCAGAAAGGTCTACTTAGCAAAGTGGAAAAGATTCAGCAATTGGAATACCAGCAAAGGACATGATGCATCATTACTGAACATCCCACTTATCTTGGAATATTTGGCAGATATGTTACAGAGCGGCCTCTCATATTCTTCAATAAAGATACATGCATCTGCTATTTCAGCTAGATACAACACTGATCCTCCTGTTTTTTCTCACCCTTACTAAGGCAATTCCTCAGGGGAATCAAGAACATTAAGCCACCAAGAAAGGCCCCAGTGCCAGCCTGGGACCTCAATTTTGTCTTAGAAAAACTGACTCTACCTCCTTTTGAGCCAGCAGCTTCAGTTGACTTGCAATTTCTCTCATGGAAAACAGCCTTCCTGTTGGCCATTACCTCAGCAAGAAGGGTTTCGGAACTACAGGCCCTAATGGCAATACCACCCTTTATTATTTTCCACAGAGACAGGGTTTCATTAAGGACCAACCCTACCTTTATGCCAAATGTGGTATCTAGGGTTTCTCTAAATCAAGCCATTCATCTGCCTGCTTTCTTCCCCAATCCTGAGAATAAGGGGGAAAGGCTTTTGCATACCTTGGACATTCATAGACAACTTCGATACTACCTGGACAGAACCAAGGCCAGTAGGAAGTCTGAACAGCTTTTTGTGGCTTACGCCCCTGCAGTCCAAGGAAAAGCAATTTCAAAACAGACTATTTCTAAATGGATTGGACATTGCATCAGATTCTGTTATTCCTTTCATGGAAAGACTGTTCCAGCCTATGTCAGACCACATTCCACCAGAGCTACAGCCACCTCTACAGCATTTTTAAGAGGGTGCCTACAAAGGACATTCTAGAAGCTGCTACATGGAGCTCCGTGCATACATTCTCAAAACACTACAATCTCCCCCTATATTCCAGATCCAGAGCAGGCTTTGCCTCGGCAGTCCTGCAGGGTTTGATTGCCACACCATCTCTTTCCTAGAGCATACCTCCTCCCCCAGCTAAGCTATGGTATTCTACCCACATGTTATGACTGCAGTTGCATTCTTGAAGGACATAGTACAGTTTTGTACCTACCATAAATGTAGATGTCCAATAGACATGCAACTGCAGTCGGGTTTTCCCTCCCTCCATACCCCTCTATGCTTAGGGTCCACTCCTATCCCCCCTCACTCTTAGCTGGGGATATCTGTTATGGTGTATTTGTTTTATTGCTCTTGTATTTGTTTGGAATCCTGTTTTTGTCTTCCAATTTGATTACAGCCTTCCTTGGAGGGCACCTGGCATCTGGGGCAAGAAACACTGAAGAAAATGGCGTTGGCTGATGCTTATATACTCCAGCCGCTCTGACGTCGGAGAGAAATGCGACATCAGCCGACGTCGGACCCAGACTTTGGAATCCGGCCGACCGAGGGCTGCCTGAGGCAGGACAACCCACATGTTATGACTGCAGTTGCATGTCTATCGGACATCTACATTTATGGTAGGTACAAAACTGTACTTTTCCCTCCCTCCATCCCCCTTTTCTTCTCGCTCTCTCTCTCTTTGGTGTTTACTTTCTATTGGTGGGGTTTTTCCACCATATCCTGGCTCCCACTTGGAGGCTCCTGACAGTTAGGGCAAGAAAAACTGATGTAATGGTGTCGGCTGCCTTACTTTATACTACTGATGACCTGACGTCACTCCTGAAGCGACAGCAACCGACACAGAAATACTAAATACTAAACCTCTGGTATTCGGGCCGGCAGAGGGCTACCCTGGCAGGGATAACCCAAATGTGATGACTGCAACAGTGAATACACTCGAACATGTACATTTATGTGAAGTGCACACAACTGTACTTTTCTCAGCGCCCTGCTCGAAAGAAACCTGATGGATTTTATCAGGTGCCTGATGAATGTAAATTTCTTAATGAATGCCCTT
Source organism: Protopterus annectens (assembly GCF_019279795.1). Taxonomy (NCBI): domain Eukaryota; kingdom Metazoa; phylum Chordata; order Ceratodontiformes; family Protopteridae; genus Protopterus; species Protopterus annectens. Next base: position 258,204,524 of record NC_056729.1, read on the forward strand.
TTGCTGATCCTTCTCCATCTCTTCTGACAAGTCCTCCAAGCTGTTGCCCTGTACTAAGCTGCTTTCTTCAGATAAGGGTAGTAGGGTCATGGAGATGCTAGGCAAAAAGGTTTATACTGCTGCCACTTTATCTTTTTGGGCCATTAACTACCAGACTCATATGGCCAGGTATGCTTTCGCCATCTCTCAGGTTTCTCAAGTGGTTTCTGACCTTACTGACTTTGAGGTGAAGGCTTCTGCCATTTCCCTGTTGGGTTCTGCCTCTCAAGTTTCCCTACCACTCTATTAAATGCAGATATGATGTAGCTGATACCTCCTCCAGGGCTGCTGCCTGTGGTTCTGTTATGAGGTGTTAGTCTTGGCTTCATCTTCAGGCTTTGCCATTAAAGCCAAACTATTAGATGCTCCTTTGGATGGTAAAATGTTTTTGGTGTTGCTGCTGAACTTTTTAGGTCTTTCCAGGTTAAGGGTAAAGCCTTACAGGAGTTGAAACTTATTTTTGTTTCTCCTGTTCCTAAATTTTAGAGGAATTGCCCCCCCCAGAATCTGTTTTGTTCACAGGCAGTCTCGCTCTCCACCCAAATGAAAAAAGGGTTCTTGATGTGTGCTTCCTGGGAAGGTCTACTCGAGTCCCTACTTCCCAGAAACCTACTTGTCATGATAAGTTGGGGTCTATTTGACAGTTTGCTTCCCCTTTTCCTCAGCCAGTTTCCCTTATCCCACCGTCTTTCCATGTCTCTTCCAAATTAGTTAAAGATCACAATAGACTCTTGGGTGTTCTGTCCATTATCTGCCAGGGATATTTCAATGCTTGGAAATCCCTTCCTCCCTTTTTGGGCATACCTCAACCTCCCTGAGCACAACTTCCCTTTTTTTTTTCCAGAGGTGCTTCATTCTGTTTTGATCCTTGTCACCATTCAAGCTGTGCCCCCTGCCGAGCTAGGGGAGGGGTTTTATTCCACAATATTTTTAGTTCCCAGAAAGGAGGGCACTTGGAGACCAATTCTAGACCTTTTCCAGCTCAACACTTTTCTCAAGATTCCTTCCTTTCAGATGTTCTCTTCAGACTTTCTTCTTTTTCTGTCCAGTTCTTTCTGGGCTCTCTGGATCTCAAGGATGCCCCCATCCAACCCGTTTTCAGGAAATGTTTACATTTCTGTGTTTCTTCCTTGCATTTTAAATTTCTCTGCTTTGCTCTTGCTCTGTCTACTGCCCCAGGGGGTTCACCAAATGTCAAACTCCTGTCATTGCCTTTTGCAGGATGAAAGGAGTTCAGATTTTTCCTTATCTGGACTATCTGCTCATTCAGGCTTCTTCCCCCGATGCTCTGCTCTAGGACTTTCAGTTTACTATTTCCCTGTTGCAGAGTATTCAGTTCATTCTAAACTTTCAGAAATTAACTCTGACCCCTTCTACAGATTGTACTTTCCTTGGTTGCAGGCTCCAGACCATCCACATGGTGGCATCTCTGCCTGCCCTGAAGTCCCTGTCTCTTACTGACTTTTCCAGGCTCTTCTTCCTCTGGCTCCAGCCATAGCCAGGGATTTTCTCAGGGTCCTCCGGTTAATTGCTTCCACCATTCCCGTGCTCTTTCTGGCCAGGCTTCACATGAGACCATTACAATGGTACCTCAAGTCAGTGTGGCTCCAACATTGCCACCCTCTGGACTTCGCAGTCCCCTTCCTTCCTTGTCTCAAGCTTAACTTTCAGTTGTGAATTCATTAACTTTCTCTTAAGCTGAGGCTTCCTTTTCAGGCTCCAGTTCCTCTACAAGAGCTCTTTACAGATGCCTCAGACAGGGGATGGGGGGCCTCCTTCATCTCTGTCATGGTTGAGGGTCTCCGGCCTCTTCATCAGACCTCAGACCACATCAGTGTAAAAGAGATGAGGGTGCTGCCTGTAGCACTTCAGACTTTTCATTCCCTGTTTTATCCTGGGCCCTTCAAAGTTTTCACAGACAACACCACAGAGATGTGATGTGTCAACAAGCAAGGAGGCACAACTCCTACTTTCTTTGCAGACTAGCTGTTGAGGTTTGGAATTGAGCTGTCCAGTAGCAAGTGACTCTTTAGGCGGTTTACATTCCCTCTGAGCACAATCTAGTGGCTGGACTGTTTGAGCAGGTCCAGCACACAAGTTCACGAGTGGATGCTTCACAGATGTGATGTTCTTCATATTTCACTGTTGCAGTCATCACATTTGGGTTATCTGCTTGCAGTAGCCCTCAGTCGGCCTGATTATCAAAGTCTTGGGTCCTGCATCAGTTGCTGTCTCATCTTCCGTGACGTCAGGGGTATAAAGCATGCAGCTGATGCCATTACATCAGTCTTTCTTGCCATGCGGTGCCCGAAGCAGAAGCAGTTCGCAAGTGCCGGTCGGCCGACTCCTGAAATTTTCATTTTCGAGTTTCAGAACCGAAGTCTTCAACTAAAGCTAATTACCCCATTGCGGAAACTTTTTCTTGCTCTAAACCGATGTCAGTAAAAGTCAGTAATTGTATTTCTTGTGGAAAGCAAATACCTCATAAAGATTTTCATTTGTACTGTATTCCTTGCCTAGGCCCTGACCACGATGTACCTCGCTGTCGGTTTTGTGCCTTATTTAAACCATGACCTATTCATCGTCTGTATATTTTTGCTTCTAAATATTTTGGTACTCTGTTCAATTATCCAGATATGTCTTCGGTAAGCCACCCGACATCTGAAATTCTGAAAAAACGCAAAGATAAAGACAGAGACAGGCCACCTAGGTCCAAAGCTGCCGACAACGCTTCTCCTAAGGTAGTCGCCAGTTCACTGGTACTCAGTGAGGTGCTTTCGCAGCCCCTGATGCTCGCTACTTCAGATTTGCAAGCCTGTACTGAGACCCATTTGGAGTCCGGTATTCAGCGAGATGCTTCAGCTGTGGAACCTGTGGATGTCTCTACCTTGGATGGGTCTGGAGCCGCTGTGCAGGCACCGGCTTCTGAGGGTGTATTCAGGCCTACTCACTTGCATATTAAACCAAAGCCATCTTCTTCTTTAAGGCCTAAAACTCGAACCATGCCTAGGAAACCGACACCCAGACAGCATGGTCAGGCTTCTATGCCAAAAAAGCAAATGATAAGAATAGCTGAAGACCTTATTACTTTAATCGGGAGAAGCCAGCCTTCCCCCTCTAAGAGACCTAGGACTGAATTTTCTTATGATACTTCTAACCAAGATTCTGAAATTTCTGTCCTCTGATGACCAGGATTTACCCTTATCCACCTATGAGGATTCTGATGAAGAGGACTCTATCCCCTCTGCTTCTCCCCCAGAGGATTTTTCTTTTGGTGAAACCTTGTATACTCTTAGGGAGCATTTTCACTGGGAAAGCCAGGATTACTCTGATTCTAAAAAGAGGCTAAGAGATTTCTTACTCCTGCCCCAACACAGGCCTTTAGCTATCCCTCCTGTGCTGGATAGTGTTGACGATGCCTTTTCGGAGTCTAGCTTGGCCCCTGACTCTTTACCTCCTGCTCCCAGAAAACCTGATAGATATTACAGGGTTCCTGATTTTCACAAGTTCCTTTTTAAAAATCCTACTGCAGATCCTGAGACCATTTCACAGGGACCCAAGGGCATTAAGGCTACTACTGCTAAAAATCCTACCCCATCTGGTAGAGATTCTAGGGCCCTGGATAGATGGGGTAAGAAGGTATACACCTCCTGCAACCTTGGCCATCAGGGCCTTAAATTGCCAGTTTCATATGTTAAAGTAGCAGCATATTATTGGATTGCTTAAACAGAAAATTATGTTGATTCCTGATTGTGCTGAAAATAAGGATGTTCAGGATTTAATACATTCTGCTGAACAGGTTGGAAAACATACTTTGCAGTGTGGTTTTTATTCACTAGAGGCATCTTGCAGGGCTGCTGTCACCGGGTCTGTACTTGGAAGGTATGCTTGGCTTAAGGAGCAATCTTTGCCAGATCATGTTAAAACTAAATTGCTGGATGCTGCCTTAAATCAGGACCACCTGTTTGCCAACAAAGCCAAAGAAGTTCTTAAAAAGGTGGAGGAAAAAGCTAAATCTATGCAAACTGTTAAAAATTTTTTACAAGTGCAGCCTCAAAGGTTTAGTAGGCATTGGCCCTGAAAAAATTGGTCCTTTCCTGCCTCTTCCAGGCCTTCTCAGTTCAAACCCAGAACCAGCAAAACAACCAGGCTTCAGTCTCAGGGTACGAACAGGACTAAGCAGTGTTGGGGGGGGGGGATCCAACTTCCAAATCAGGGAGTAGTAAGACTCCCCCCATGGTAAGCTTTCTCAGTGACTTAACTTTAAAACTTCCAAGCACTTCCCAACTGACTGCTCCTTTGGGGAAAGATTGTTCTACAGGCAAAAACTGGGAACTCATTACCCAGGACAAATGGGTTTTAAATATAGTTTCCCAAGGATACAGATTCCACTTCCACACGTTACCAACCCCAAACCATTGGTCAGATCTTCCCCCAAATGAGTGGACAGAGGCTCAAAAGCAAGTACTCTCTCTCTCTTAAGATTAAAGGCTATTCAGACTGTACCAGAAGAGGAAAAGGGAAAGGTTTCTACTCAAGACTTTTCCTGTTACCCAGAAAAGACAACTCATGGGGTCCTATCCTGGACCTTTCTATCCTAAACACCTTTTTGGTGATTCCAAAATTCAAGATGCTAACTCTTCACCAGTTGCTTCCCATGATAGGCAAAGATGCCTGGTTGACAGCACTGGATTTAAAGGAAGCCTACCTGCACATCCCAATCAGGGAATCTTGCAAAAGATACCTACGCTTCAAAGCAGGCTGCATGCACTATCAGTTCTATGCACTGCCCTTTGGCTTATCTACTGCACCCAGTGTATTCACAAAGTGCCTAGCTCCAGTCATTGCATTTTGCAGGCAAAGAAGTATTCAGATATACCCTTACCTGGATGATTGTCTAATTCAGGCAGAAAGCCAGGACATACTTTTGAATCATCTGGCGTTTGTACAAAAGGTGCTAACTTGTCTGGGGTACACCATAATCGAAAAGAAATCACATCTTGTACCCTGTCAACAAATTATATTCCTGGGAGCAAGCTTGAACACAACTTCCCAGATGGCTTACCTCACGCCAGAGAAACAAATTCATTTGACAACTTACTTCAAACTAGCGGCCACAAAAACCCTGCTATCTGCAAGGCAAATACTGCAAGCCTTGGGGTTCATGGCCTCGTGCATTCTACTAATTCCATATGCAAGAGTGCATATGAGGAAACTACAATGGTATCTAAAAAGCCTATGGTGTCAACATACTCAGGATCTAGAAACAATGATTCCTATCATACCTTACCTACGGTTAGAATTCCTTTAGTGGGCAGAGGCCTGCCACCAAAACAAGGGACTGCCATTCACTCTACCCCCTGCCGCCCAAACCCTAACAACAGATGCATCAGACTATGCATGGGAGGCCCACCTGGCAGGGAAGTGCATTCAGGGTAAATGGAACCCAAGTCAAATGCACCTGCATATCAATCAAAAAGAAATGTTATCTGTACAGAATGCTCTGACAGACTTCAAGGACCACATTCTTCCAGGACAACTAATGGTAAAGATGGACAACACCACTGCTATGTGGTACATAAACAAGCAATGGGGTACCCATTCATACCCCCTCTGCCAGCAGTGAGCCTTGAACTACCAAGTTTATCTACAGGCTCAATTCCTGCCAGGAAAACTAAATACATTGGCAGACGAACTAAGCAGAAATCTCCTGAACCCACGCGTGTGGAAACTGAAACCAAAGACTTTCAACATGTTGATAAACAAATGGGGGAGCCCAGATATTGACCTGTTTGCCTGACCCCAGAACTACCAATTGGACAAATTCTGCACAAGGACTCCCCACAAACAAGCTTGGAAAGTGGATGCTCTGTCTTTCAGCTGGAAAAATCTGTCAGTTTATGCCTTTCCTCCTCTGCCTCTCCTCTCCAAAGTACTACTAAAGATCAAGCAGGACAAACCAAGGATGATACTGATTGCACCAGACTGGCCATGCCAACACTGGTACACCCTCTTGCGCAGTGTGTCACTGCTGGCTCCATGGAACCTGCCTAAGACCCCTACCCTGCTGTCACAGCAGGAGAGCCAGATTCTGCACCCTAAGCTTCAAACCCTGAACCTGGCAGCCTGGCTAATTACCTAATCTCTTCGTTACCATCCCTCAGTAAACAAGTGTTGGATGTCATTTTGGAGGCAAGGAGGCCTAGTACTAGAAAATCTTATGCTGAAAAATGGAAAAGATTCTGTGCCTGGAACCAAACTCAAGAGATGGGCACAGCAGCGCCCAATTTACCTCAGATTCTTCAATATTTAACTGAGATGCTTCACAAGGGCCTTTCCTTTTTCTCCTCCAGAATTCACGCCTCGGCCATTTCAGCTCATTACAACACAGAACCATCCCTCTTCTCTCATCCACTGCTCAAGCAGTTCCTTAGAGGGGACAAAAACTTAAGACCACTCAGGAGAGCCCCAACTCCAGCCTGGGACCTTAACTTTGTATTGGAAAAACTCACTCTGCCCCCTTTTGAGCTAGCTGCAAGTGCAGAGTTAAAATTCCTATCTTGGAAAACAGCCTTCCTTTTAGCAATCACTTCAGCAAGAAGGGTATCTGAGTTACAGGCCCTTATGGCAGTGGAGCCTTTCAGCATCTTTCATTCGGACAGGGTGTCCCTCAGGACCAATCCCTCCTTCATGCCCAAGGTAGTATCCAGTGTCGCTCTTAATCAGTCCATTCATTTGCCAACCTTCTTTTCTAATCCACAGAACAAAGGTGAACGGATAATGCACTCCTTAGATGTGCACAGACAACTTAGATTTTACTTGGACAGGAGTAAACCTCAAAGGAAATCTGAACAACTGCTGGTGGCATTTGCTGCAGGGGCAGAGGGGAAGGCTATTTTTAACCAAACCATTTCTAAATGGATAGGCCATTGCATTCAGTTCTGCTGTAAGGCAGAAACCGACATAGGACCCAAGACTTTGATAGTCAGGCCGACTGAGGGCTACTGCAAGCAGATAACCCAAATGTGATGACTGCAACAGTGAATACACTCGGAACATCTACATTTATGGTAAGTGTACACAACTGTACTTTCTCTGCATTTCCCTTTGGCTTATCTACTGCGCTCAGGGTATTCACAAAGTGCCTAGCTCCACCCATTGCATTTTGCAGGCAGAAAAATAATCAAATTTATCCATATTTGGGCGATTTTCTGATTCAGGCAGAAAGCCAGGACTTTCTATTACAACACCTGGCATTCGTAAAGAAACTTTTAACCTCACTGGGGTACACCATCAACGAAAAGAAATCTCACCTAGTACCCTGCCAACAGATTGTATTCCTGGGAGCAAGCTTGAACGCAGCTTCCCAGATGGCATTCCTCACTCCAGAGAAACAAGTTTACTTGACAACCTACTTCAAATTATTGGCCACAAAACCCCAGCTATCTGCAAAGAAAATACTGCAAGCCCTGGGGTTCATGGCCTCTTGCATTTTACTAATTCCATATGCAAGACTGCATATGAGGAAACTCCAATGGTATCTAAAAAGCTTATGGTGTCAACATTCTCAGGACCTGGAAACAATGATTTCTATCATTCCTTGCATCAAGACAGAGTTCCTTTGGTGGGCAGAGGCCTGCTACCGCAACAAGGGTCTCCCTTTCACTCTACCCCCTGCCGCCCAAACCCTCACAACAGACGCATCAGACTATGCATGGGGGGCTCACATGGCAGGGCAGTGCATTCAGGGCAAATGGAAACAGAGACAGATGCACCTGCATATCAGTCGAAAAGAAATGTTAGCTGTACAGAATGCTCTGACAGCCTTCAAAGACTGTATTCTTCCAGGACAGCTATTGGTAAAGACAGACAACACGACAGTTATGTGGTACATAAATAAGCAAGGGGGAACCCACTCGTACCCTCTCTGCAGACTAGCCTTGGCTCTGTGGAACACAACCTTGAGCTACCAAGTACACCTGCAAGCTCAGTTCTTGCCAGGCATACTAAATTCACTGGCAGACGACTTAAGCAGAAATCTCATGGACCCACATGAATGGAATCTAGATGCCAAGATATTCAACCTCTTGAGGAACAAATGGGGGACTCCAGAGATGGACCTGTTTGCCTCCCCTCAGAACTACCAGTTGAACAAATTCTCCACAAGAACTCCCCACAGCCAAGCTTGGAAAGTGGATGCCCTGTCCTTGACCTGGGAAAGCCTCTCAGTTTATGCCTTTTCCCCTCTGCCTGTCCTCTCGAAGGTTCTACTAAAGATCAAACAGGACAAGCCAAGGACAATACTGATTGCAACAGACTGGCCATGCCAGCACTGGTACCCCCTCTTTCACAGTATGGCACTGCTACAACCATGGCACCTGCCTCAGACCCCTTCCCTGCTGCCCCAGCAGGCGGGCCAGATTCTGCACCCTCAGCTTCAAACCCTGAACCTTGCAACCTGGCTAATTCCTTGAGCTCTCCCTTACCATCTCCCTCAGTAAGCAGGTACTGTATATCATTCTGGAGGCAATGAGGCCTAGTACTAGAAAATCCTATGCTGAAAAGTGGAAAAGATACTATTCCTGGAGATTGGCTAAGGGGATGGGCACAGCGGTGCCCAGCTTACCTCAGATTCTACAGTACTTAACAGAAATGCTCCACAGGGGCCTATCCTTCTCGTTAATTAAAATTCATGCCTCTGCCATTGCAGCACATTATAATGCAGAGTCCCCCCCTTTTCTCTCACCCCTTGCTAGAGCAATTCCTTAGAGGGGCCAAAAATTTAAGACCCCTCAGAAGAGCTCCCACTCCAACCTGAGTCTTTAACTTTGTATTGGAAAAGCTCACTCTTCCCCCCTTTGAACCAGGGGCTACAGCTGAGTTGAAATTCCTTTCTTGGAAAACAGCCTTCCTTCTAGCCATCACTTCAGCAAGAAGAGCATCTGAATTACAGGCCCTCATGGCAGTGGAACCCTTCATTATCTTCCATGCGGACAGGGTTTCCCTCAGGACTAACCCTTCCTTTATGCCCAAGGTAGTGTCTTCTGTGGCCCTAAATAGTCCATTCATTTGCCTACTTTTTCCCCTAATCCACAAAACAAAGGGGAAACGAATACTGCACACTCTCTGGACGTGCACAGACAACTTAGATTCTCTTTGGACAGGACTAAGCCTACCAGAAAGTCTGAGCAGCTGCTAGTTAGCTTTGCTGCAGGGGCAGAGGGGAAGGTCATTTCAAAGCAAACTATTTCCAAATGGATAACCCATTGCATTTATTTCTGCTACAAGCACCATGGAAAACCTACCCCACAGGGGATAAGATAACATTCCACCAGGGCTGCATCTACCTTTGTGGAATTTCTCAGAGGGGTCCCTACCAGGGACATCCTAGAAGCTGCTACCTGGAGCTTTGTACATATCTTCACCAAGCATTACCACTTGCCTATCTTTTCTAAATCCAGAGCTGGATTTGCCATTGCAGTCTTGCAGGGATTAATAGCTGGCCCTAATGCTCTTTAACTTCCTCCTCCCTTCCTTAACTTTGGGAATCAACCCAAATGTGATGACAGGAACAGTGAAACACGAGGAACATAGTACAGTTGTGTACACGTACCATAAATGTAGATGTTTGAGTGTATTCACTGTACCACTCCGGGTTACCCTCCCTCCAGCCCCCTGACTTCTCTTGGCTCTACCTCTCCTTATGGTTGGTATGTCTATTTTTTCTTGTGTATTTGCTTTTGATGGGAGTTTTTCCTTACCATTTAATTGCTTCCTATTATGGGGGCACCTGACATCTGGGGCAAGAAAAACTCATGTAATGGCATTGGCTGCATGTTTTATACACCTGACGTCAAGGAAGAATCGACAACATCTGTCGCAGAAATCCAAAGACTGTGGTATTCGGGCCGGCTGAAGGCTACCTGCAGGCAGATAACCCAAATGTAATGACTGCAACAGTCAGTACACTTGAACATCTACAATTATGGTAAGTGTACACAACTGTACTTTCACAGACATGCATAAGTACCAAACATCTGAAGCCATTAAAGTCCTCTTGTGAACGCTTATGAATTGCCCCTGTTTAGTAGACTGTAGCTGCTAAGTGCTGAGTTGCCCATCTTGAATCTGCCAAGTTAAGAGTGAATTAGTGCAATGTGGCTCATAGCTGCTGTCGTCCTTCATGGAAACCTGCCTCGTGTTATTGTCCTTGAATCTCCATACTGTGCAACTTCCACAAGAGTAAAAATGTCCATGATGTACAGAGGCCTAATTTGTATAGGATGCTTATGTGACGTGCTCTATTTGCATGCTACTCACGCCTAACTTGCTGCTCTTATGAAGTGACTTAAGAATCTCTTCTCCTTTTGTAGTATCCTGATGATTCTGAATACCACCCCATACACCAACAGGTGCTTCTCAAGATGAAACCTCCCAAAACAAGTTTTAAATACTTATCAAAATAGACATATTTTATTACGTTGTTTCTTAAATGAACCAGTCTTCTATTTAACAAAGTAGATAATCTCATAGTGTCCTAGATGAATATGGGTAATTAGCAGACTTTGCTTTCTTCATAAAACAGCTTATTGAGTAACTCCGTTCCCATACTATTTTTGAGCAAAAATCACCTTAAAATTTCGAGCTGTGTTCCAAACCTGCATGTACCTACAGTTAAATAAAATGTCAAGTGACAATATGCTTAAATGAATTATGCAAGTAATTCTCTTTTGTTAAACTGTTAACAGTACTGTTGTTTCACTTAAACACTGTATGTAGTATAGAATAGTTTCATACTATAGCTGTCATCTCAGTATTGAAGAACAGTATTGGCCAGGACTTAAAAAAATTTTTCATTTCAGAAGTGACAGTGCAGTGTTTTGTAGAAATGCAGCAACAACCCTCTTTAAGTTGATTCTTTTTAAATCTTTTTTCATTTTGGCTTCTGTTATTCAGGTGAATCTCCCTCCCTCTCTCTCTCTCTCTCTCTCTCTCTGTGTGTCTGTCTCTCTCTCTCTCTTCCCCCTCGTGCACTCTCTCTCTCTCTATCTCTGTCTCTCTCTCTCTTCCCCCTCACACTCTCTCTCTCTATCTCTGTGTCTATCTCTGTCTCTCTCTCTCTCTGTCTCTGTCTCTCTCTCTCTTTCTGTCTGTCTGTACCTCTGTCTCTCTCTCTTTCTGTCTGTCTCTCTATTTTTCTCTCTCTCTGTCTCTTCCCCTCTCTCTCTGTCTCTCTCTTCCCCTCTCTCTCTCTCTTCCCCTCTCTCTGTCTCTCTCTCTTCCCCTTGCTCTCTCCCTCCATTTCCCTCTCTCTCTCTCCCTCCCCCTCCATCTCCCTCTACCTCCCTCCCTCCATCTCTCCCTCTCCCTCTCCATCTCCCTCCTCCATCTCACTCTCCTCCC